>NC_142929.1:93378144-93408144 GCF_046866305.1 Octopus bimaculoides
GTTACAAAGTGTGCTCACTACACCGCTGGAATACAAGCAAGTGAACAAACCAGTGGATTTCTTTGCCACATTACCTAAAACCAAAGAGGTTAAAAAAATTGAATATATAAACATTGAAGAAGATGTAATGCTGGCTATAAATGAGGTTGACACAAACTCAGCAGCTGGCCCGGATGGGTTTCCAGCAATCCTACTCAAATCATTCGAGTGAGCTCTTACAAAACCACTGCAGCTTCTCTTCCAGAGCTTCCTTGCAAGCGGTAAGCTCCCAGACAAACTGAAAGAAGGGATAATATGTCCTATCTATAAGGGAGGAAGCTGAGCAGATGCTAAGAATTGTAGACCTATCTCTCTGAGATCATATATCAGTAAAGTCATAGAACGAATAGTCCGCAAGAAACTAATCACATTCCTAGAAGAAAATGACTTACTGACTGACACCCAGCATGTATTTCATCCAGGTAGCTGTCTGACACAGCTCTTGCAATACTGGGTATTAAAACAGCTGCTGAATGACTCAAGCGATGGACAGAAAGACCGATTTTATGACACCCTCTTGCAGACTACCTCGTTGACGAATGACGAGGACCTTCTATTTGTGGCTGGTGACTTCAATGGACATGTTGGGCAACATACAGGGGGCTTCCATGGTGTATATGGAGGCTATGGTTTTGGTTCCCACAATGAGGAGAGAACCAGGCTGCTGGAATTCTGCGATGCAAATGACCTTATGGCTTGCAATACTAACTTCAGGAAACCTACCAGTCACCTACCATTCTGGCAGACACACTAGCCAAATTGACTACATCCTCGCCAGAAAAAGGGAAAGATGGCTGCTTATAAATGCCAAAACCTTCCCAGGCGAAGAATGTACCCCACAACATAGACTAGTAGTTAGTGAATTCAGGATCAGGACAAAGTGGTTTCCCAGAAGACGACCAGCATGGAGAAGGGTCTGGAAGCTTAAAGATCCTACGTATAGACAGAGATTTAGAGACGTATTACTTGAAGCCTTTGACGAAATAGAAGGGGATATAGCTTCACACGACGTAGAAGCCAACTGGAGGTTTCTACGGGGCAACCTGCTGAGGGCCACTGACCAGATCTGTGGATGGTGCAAAGTCCCCTCTCGACCCAAAATAACGTGGTGGTGGAAGAATGTTGTTGACAGGGCTATTAGACAAAAGAAACAGGCTTGAAAGGACTGGAAGAACGGTGGTAGCAGGGAATTGTATCAGACTGTCAGAGGGGAAGCTAGGAGACAGGTTTATTTAGCCAGAGGGGAAGCAGATAAGAAAAAATTTGCCAATGTTTTGTGCCGTGAGGACCAAAGACTTGAGGTATTTTTTGTTGCAAGACAGTGTGTGAGAGAATCGTGATGTCATAATAGAGAAATGTGTCCGCATGGATGATGGTTCACTCGCACCAAATGTGGTTGCAAAGAGAGAAGTTTGGACACGCCACTATGAAAGGTTGCTCAATAAAGAGAAAGAATGAGAGAAAGAGAGTCTGCTGAATGTCGACCCAACAGAGGTACCAGCTATCCGAGTTGACAGTACCATGGTAGATAAAGCAATTAAGAGTATGAAGACAGGGAAAGACCCTGGCCCATCAGGAATCACTGCAAAGATGCTCAAAATATCTGGTAGTGTCAGCTATAGCCTAGTCACCCGTATAGTTAACCAGGTGATACACAAAGGAGTCATGCCCAATGACTGGTGTAGCAGCACCATAGTCAACTGCTACAAAGGTAAAGGTGATGCTTTAAATACAAATAATTACAGAGGTATCATGTTGGATCAGGTAGTGAAAGTCATGGAGAGGGTCATAGCCCAACTAATTAGGGAGAGAGTTTAGATGAGATGCAGTTTGGGTTCATTCCAGGGAAAAGCACCACTGATGCTATATTTCTGGTAAGACAGCTGCAGGAGAAATACATAGCCAAAGATAAACCTCTGTACCTGGCTTTCGTTGACATGGAGAAAGCCTTTGACAGAGTTCCCCACTCCCTTATGTGGTGGTCAATGAGAAAACTAGGGATAGATGAATGGTTAGTGAAAGCTGTGCAAGCCATGTACAGGGATGCTGTCAGTAAGGTGAGAGTTGGCAATGAGTACAGTGAAGAATTCCGAGTAGAGGTAGGGGTCCACCAAGGTTCAGTCCTCAGCCCCCTCCTATTTATCATAGTCCTCCAGGCAATAACACAGGAATTCAAGACAGGATGCCTCTGGGAGCTTCTCTATGCTGATGACCTTGCGCTAATTGCTGAGTCACTATCAGAACTAGAGGAGAAGTTTAGGTGTGGAAGCAAAGACTAGAATCGAAGGGCCTTAGAGTCAATCTAGCTATATATATATATATATATGTACTTGTTTCAGTCATATGACTGCGGCCATGCTGGAGCACTGCCTTTAGTCGAATCAAATCGACTCCAGGACTTATTCTTTGTAAGCCTAGTACTTATTCTATCGGTCTCTTTTGTCAAACCGCTAAGTTACGGAGACCTAAACACACCAGCATCGGTTGTCAAGTGATGTTAGGAGGACAATTACAGATATACAACATATACACACACACATACACATACATATACATATATATGACAGGCTTCTTTCAGTTTCTGTCTACCAAATCCACTCACAAGTTTTTGGTCGGTCCGAGGCTATAGTAGAAGACACTAGTATATGTATATATATGTTTATATATATGCATATATATATATATATATATATATATATATATATATATATATATATATGCATATATATATGCATATATATATATATATATATATATATATATATGCATATATATATATATATATATATATGCATATATATATATATATATATATATGCATATATATATATATATATGCATATATATATATATATATATATATATATATATATATATATATATATATATATATGCATATATATATATATATATATATATATATATATATATATATGCATATATATATATATATATATATATATATATATATATATATATATATATATATATATATATATATAGAGAGAGAGAGAGAGAGAGAGAGAGAGAGAGAGAGAGAGAGAGAGAGAGAGAGAGAGAGAGAGAATAACTGGTGTACCCTGTAATTCTCATTATAACTGCCACAAAAGGTCTATTTTCCATCAGGAAAAAGTACAAAAAACTGTCAGCTGGAAGAGGGAGAGATATGTCGGAGGTTGGCGAGAGAGGTTGTTGCGAGAGGTTTTCGGATGTTGTCGAGAGAGATTTTCGGAGTTTGGCAAGAGAGGTTGTCGTAGGGAGAGGCATCTTTGTTCCAAAATTTCAGTCTTGCTGGGCTTCATGATACACAATGTTTTTCATTCTGCCGTTGGGTGCATAGATGAATATATTTTCTGGATTTCCAACTCTAGAGAATCTGACATAGAGCTGCCCATGAGAAAGAGCAAGATTGGGACACACTTATTAAATACGTTCTGGAATCAAAAATTTATCTACTGTCATTGAGAAAGTTTAACTGGAAAAATGCAGAATTATCAGAGTTATGGGCATTCAAAGTGTAATCAAATTTAATTGAAAACTCTGCATGCATTACCAGCATTTAGTTATTTGGAGATGTTAAAAAATGTCTATTAATGCAATGTCTAAATTAATTTCAGCAATATGTATATAACTGTTTAGATATTGAAGTAGAGTAGACAAAGAATAATTGTTTCATTTAGTAAATATCAATCATAATGAATTGGAGACTTGTTTGAGATCACATTAGAGCAGCTTGTGAAGTAGAAGTACCCACTCATACTCTTACTCGTCATGGCATTTTAAAGGTTAACTTTATCAAGGCTAATATATAAATGTAGTATACATAAGTGCAAAAAAGTATATATGTATATAGATGTATGAATGAAGTCTTTAAGGTTTAAGATTCAGATCAAGAAAGTGCAATAATAAGACTTAGCAGTTCAAAACTGAGTAGTGAAATGCAGAATTAGGTCTGCTGATCGTGAGAATTGAACATTGATCACTTCGCTAAAAATTGACAATTGTTAATGCAAGTGCTATGGGTGATTTCCCTTGGGTGTTTAAATAAAATATATTAGTTATATGTAGTTGATATAAGGATCCCTTCCATGGGACCTATTATTGACTTTTTCAACAATCTAAGTATGTCATGAGGTTTCCAGAATTGAGTTCTACTCACATGTCAAGTTTCATCAAAATCGATAAAATGATGTAGGACGGGTTAGCTAATATAGCTTAAATGTAGTTTGTCCTTCTGTTGAAATGTAATTTCATAAAATTTCTATATCTTTGTGCATCTAAAGATTGCTCTGCAATTTATATTTGATGTGATGTTCACATTGCTTAATTAAATGGAGTCACATGAAACGATCGTACTGCATTAACTTTGGATATCCTTGTTGCTTATTTTGACTTTAATCACCTTATTTTGAAACTGTATGGATAATACCATACTTAATTCTAGTGCCTAAACTTAAATACCATATTTGCCTGAATCTATATATATATATAGATAGATAGACAGATGGACAGATAGATAGATAGATATGACTAAATTTACATACACTTGTATGTATGCGTACATAAATATTAGGTATTTACATATGCACATTCAGACACCAAAAGTTCACAAAATCATTAAAACAAATATACTTTCCTTGAAACATTATAGGGTAAATGAAATGATTAAAAATTTCATTAACCAACCAGAATTCATTGACCAACATGGATCTATCTATATTAACTTTTTCTTAGTGGTGATGGGTAAAAAGTGTAAACGCATATATATATATTTATACATGAATGTATGTGTGAGTGTGCATACATATTGTTTTCACGCATGTACATGTGTATGTATATATGCGTACATATGTATATGCATGGATATGTGTACGTGTGAATATATGTATATGTGTGAGTATATGCATGTATCTCTGTGCATATGTATGGGCGTACAGATGCATATATGTATGTGTGTATATGCATGCATGCGTACTTGCATGAGTCTAGGACATTTACCCCCCATGGACAATAACCCCACCAAAGACAATTATCCCTAAGAACAACAGATGATGATTTAAAACTTCTTGATATATTAGAGAGGGGGTAATTAACCAAGGGGGATGATTGTCCTAGGGGGTAGTTGTTGTCGGGAGGAATTGTCCTATGGGGGGTAATTGTCCTGATATGACTTACATATATACAAATTTTTTAAACTTTATTTATACCTTATAAATGAACATTCCATTCTTTTATTAACTATAAACTTATCTTATTTATATTTAAACTTACTGCATCATCTCTATTTAATTTATTCATCTATTGTTCTAATTCTATTTACCTACTATATCTCATCTCCAGTCAATCTGCAAACCCATTGCCCGAACAAATAACAAACAGTATCATAAACAAATCATAAACAGTATCATTCAGTCTGCTATAATGAATCCATAAACACATATAAAACATCTAAGGGTATATTTTTTTCCCTCTGAAGATATTATGCTCAAGTCATATAAATTTAACAGTTACTTAATATTTACTGAGTATTAACTGAAACAGGGATGATAATTAATTTGCTGTAAATAATAAACCATTATCAACTTCATAATCTCCATTTTTTTCCCTTCTTTCATATGATATATATATATATATATATATATCATCATCATCATTTAATGTCTGTTGTCCATGTTGGCATGATATACATACATACATACATACATACATACATACATACATACATATATATATATATATATATATATATATATACACAAGAGAAGACTGAAGCTTAATATACTCCACTGGATGTGCAATGACAGTGTACATGTTCAAGAGAACGTTAGTGTTTTGAACAAAAAGTTGGATGTAAGACAAATTAGATGCAGTGTACAAGAGAAAAGACTGCTGCTTTGGTCATGTGATGTATATAGATGTAGACAGTTGTATACAGAAGTGCCAGTCACTTAAAGTGGATGGTATTTGTGGAAGAGGGAGACCCAAGAAGACATGGGATGAAGCATTGAAAGCAGATCTCAAAACACTGAGCCTTATGAAGGAAATGATTAAGGGCCCATTGCTGTATTCAAGAAGACCTGTCCACCACAGCTGAATTGATACCAGACTGGTGCCATGTTAAAAGCACCCAGTACACTCTATGGAGTGGCTAGCATTAGGAAGGGCATCCAAGCAAAGAAATCATGCCTGAACAGGCAATGGAGCCTGGTGCAGCCCCTGGCCTTACCAGCTCCGTTCAAGTCATCCAACCCATGCCAACATGGAATACAGACGTTAAACGATGATGATGATAATAGTATATAAATTTGTTGACATTACATTCTTCTCTTAAAGGTGACGGATGCTGCTTTTCAAGTTCGAATGGAGTCTTTTGAAACTGACACAATGGGTGAATTTAGGAATATGGAAGATAACACAACTACATCAGGTACCTCAGCTTCAGGTAAGTTAAGTTGTTTGCTATTGATATGGAAAAGTATGTTGTTCACTATCATTTTCATACAGTTCTTACATTCAAGAAAATGTTATTTTCAAAAACTACAGAAAATTTGTCCATGTCAAAATAAGGACTTATTGGAATAAATGAGTCTTGAACTCTGCTGACAACTCATAAAATAATACAACTAAAACTTTTAAAAGCAGATGATTTTTGATAATGAAAGAATTTGGACAATAAAAAACTTTAAAAAACTAGCAGCTCTAATAATCACTAGACAGCATCATTGAAGAGCTAACAAGATATTGTCAAAAAACCTATAAGTCAATGAGAGGAGAGGAAAATGTCCCTGTATCTTTCTACCAATCTGAGAGTTACACTTAATAGAGATGCATTAGCAGCCCAGTTTGCGAAAAACTGCAATGGTCAACTACCAGTTGACATTGAGAGTAGGAAATGCTGCAATATCACAAAATTGTGAAACAATCAGCACATTTCAAGAAATTAAAAGCAAATGAATGTATAAGTTAGCCATTCACAAAATTATAGAAAGCATGAGTAAATTTCTGCATGTGCCATTGAAGCTCCCATAATTGACATTGTGCAAGATACACAGGGCAAACAGTGACAAAGAAATTTAATTATTTTCAGATGATTATATGTAATCAACTTCACTGAATTTGAAAAAAGTTACTGATTTTTTTTTTTTCTTACCATCATATCACAGCTTTCCATAAACCTAAACTATCATATATGGAAACACCTACAGTTCTGGCTGTTTTATCTATGGGCTATAAACGAAATTTAGTCAAAAGAATTGTGAAAAACAAAATCAAAGAAACAGGTAAGAATACTTTACGATTTTTTAAAATGTAATAATTTTTTGTTATACAAAACTAAACTATCCAGTTTTTGTACAAAATTCATCATTGTAATCATTGCTGTATTGACATATGTTTGTTCAATACAGTATACACAAGACAGCAAATCACAGTGTTTTAATTCATTTTTGCCCTTTATCATATCGTCTTTGAAGTATAAATTTATATGATTATATCAGATAATTTTGGTTAAATTCTCCCTTTACCCACCTCTGCTCTTAGGTCTCCCAAGATCCTTAAACAATATAAATTTTTCCCAAGCTATTTTGCCAGATGCAGTTTCATCACCTTTTGGAGATTGTAGCTTCTTCAGACCCCCTATCACATAGTTTATTCTAATCTACCAAAATGAGTTTTCTTCTTAATATTTCATTGAAAAATCTAGCATTTGCCTTTTAGTAGAAGATTCATTCAGTTGCTTATATACAAGAATTCAATGTCAGTACTGTAAACCATCAAACTATACATTAATCTTTGAATAATCTGGTTTCCTACCATCAAGTTGTTCAAGGTAAAGCACGTATAAGATTTCAGCAACTTCTCTGAAAATATATGAGAGGCATAATCTTAAAAAATACTAACATGCATACATAGAAGTGTAATATAATTGTCAGAACCAGAGCTCAACTAGCAGTTGCTTTTCATGATTGGGATTGTATCCTGTTATTTTGATTTGAACTAAAAATATGAGATGCCATGAAATGAGGTTGATAACTTCTGATTAATGTTCTAGTGATGAAATACTTCCTTCCAAAAAAATTTCATTTCTTGAAATTCCAGCTTCAAAATACAAATAGAGGTCTAACAAAGGAGGAGTATTATTATGAAAATAATGGATAAATGTGAATGTAACTGAATGCTAGATTGTAATTACCTAAATATTTTACACAAAATCTAATTTATCTGTGCATGTTTTTTTTTCTTTTTTGTTTTGAAGGATCTTGTTTTGCACAAGCATCAGATTTACTTGATGCAGTCGAGAACAGTCCTCATTTGAATGGTGGTGATGATATTGAGGATGTAAGTGACAAAGAGGAGCCTGTCCAGACAGCAATAAAAAATGACTCTGAAATGTCTGCTAGTAAGTAATAAATGATAACTCTACTATTTCTCCACACTTTGAAATGATTGCTAGTAAATAAGAAGTGATCCTTCTTCTATCTATCAAAGTGCTGACAGTGAAGTAGCTGTTATTAAGTAATCCTTCTTCTAATGTCTCACATTGACACTAGATTGTTATTGCTCACAAAGAAAGGAAACATCTACTTTTAAAACTTTATAAATGTCAACACCATATCATTTTCAGTTTTAAAATAAATCTCTGTAATCCTTTCCAGTAACCAGAAATCGAAAATGGAATATGGTTTTCAGAGTGGTATATAAATGTCATCATCATTCAGGTGGAATGAAGGCTGAGACAGATTAAGAAATTATATATTGAGGAGTGAGTTTAAATGGTTAGCTTATGGGACTAGCTGTTAGTAAATAATACATTTAAAAATATTAATGGTGAATGAATGTATGAAAGATCAAAAAACAGAGAATCTCAACTTAGCAATGCATCGTTTGGTATTGGACAAGATACGTAGAAGGAATTCAATAGAACAGAAGGGAACACGTGAGAGGATTGTTTTTATAGTATGCTACAACCGGAAGTGGGGTTTACTTTGGAGAAATGGTACAAGGCTGGCATGTATTATGCATGTGTGGATGTGTGTGCATCTGTTTTTGTTTACATTTGCACTTCTCTGAATACCACAAACTACAAGTGGTGATGTTGTTAGTTCTCCTGTTGAAAAATCATCCACTCACTTTGTACTTTCAAACACTTGTAAAATTATGGGTTAGTAATAGGAAGGGCATCTAGCCATTAAAACAGTACTTAAGCAATAGCTTTAGCTAATCAATGCCAGTATGGAAAAACATGCATAAAAACGATTGAACAAAGCTCTTTGTATATTGTGTTTAATCCAAATTTGCCTCTTCCACATTGAGAATAATATCCATAATTCAGATTACATGGTTATTTTTTCCTGTTCAATTTGTTACATATGTCCATGATTGGCAATTGTAAGCAGATGTACACTGATATATTTGCTTAATGATGATTGCAAATATTCCAGGAAAACATCAACACTAAACAGAGTCACAACTGACACAGCTGTTTTAGTTCAATGTCAATCCCACTCAAACAAACCTAGGATCAAATGCATTCAAGCTATAATCATCCCATCTTATTTTCAAGAATTACATTATTCAATGTGTCCCTCCTTTTTGAGTTAATAGGGTTTGAGTTGATAGAGCCTTGACTGCTATTTCTAGCAGGTTGAGAATCCACTTTGAAGTGCCCATGTTAGCTTCTCTGGAAAATTGTTATGGTATGATGGATTGATAATTCATATCCTGACACTGACAGAGATTCTTTAGTTTTAAATAAATACCAAAATGAGGCACAGTTCATTAGTGTAATTAGTGAAAACATTGTACAATTTATAAATACTTTGTTAGTTTGTAGCATTGGGCTAAAATCCTCATCTGGAGAAAGAGACTAACTCTACCCAAGATAGTAATATTTTTCATTTACTCAAATCTGAAGGGGCCAGAACAGATTTCTTGTTTGTTTGATTTTTTTAGTATAATAATGTTTTGGAACACAACTTAAGAAAAAGTATTTTTTAAATATCTCTGAGAAATGTTCATGCATTAGTAACTAACATGTCCACATGGAACCTTGGGTGAATTGGTGTGAATGAAATGGAATATTTTTCTTGTGTAACAGTTGATACTGTTTTAATATTTAGAATTTATTACTGTATTTATTATATTTCATCAACGCATAACCATTCAATTATATATTCATTTATCCTCTCATCTTACATTACATTTCAGTTTATTTATTTTCTGTCTTTTTTTTATTTTTTACAGCAGCAAGTGCTGATTTAATTGCAGAGAATACTATGCTAAAAGAACAAAAGCTTTGTAAAATCTGTTTGGATGAAGAACTGAGTGTGGTATTTTTACCATGTGGCCATTTGGTCAGTTGTGCATCATGTGCAACTGCTTTCAGTAACTGTCCTTTATGTCGGAAAAAGATTCATGGAATGGTGAAAGTATTTTTCTGAGTTATAACTAGATATATCTTTCTACCCTTCATTTCCTCAAAAAGCACCTAATCACAAAGCAAGGCACTCTGCTAAATGCCACTCCATGAATAGGAGACAGTTAAAAATATCATCATCATTTAATGTTCGCTTTTCCAAGCTGATATGGGTTGGACATATATATATATATATATATATATATATATATATTGTTGCGTGAGGGAGGAAAAAGACAACAGAAAACGAAGCAAAAGGGAGAAAGAAATACAGAGACCTTACCTGTTGACCATGGCGGGATGAGCGATCACTGACCAGATAAAAACACAACCTTTCACACGCACCATCACTCTTCGAAGTGCCCGCATGTGCTTTGTGCCCACGCATGCCACCGTGGGTCTTCTGCCGGCCCCTGCAGTCTTCACTTCCGTTTGCCTCATCTGCAATCCTCTCCACCAACACCACATAGCTCATCACAGCCCATAACACTACAATACCACATGCCACCCTGATCTACAGATCATTCAACCGGCTTTTAGAGTTTTATATAAATTAATACGATTATGCAAAAAAAGAAAAAAATAATTACCCTACCATCACCACCCCAATTCCAAAACTTACCTCTTTGGATACTTGTAATCCTCATAACCAACAGTATGCCAATTTTTTTTTATGTATGTGCGTGTATTAAGATATAATTAAAGCAATACGTATACACCCACGTATATATATATACACATATACACATACAACAAAGCCTAATGGTGTGAATTTTCAAAAACTCCTTTAGGAACAAACAGTTTTCACAATGAATTCCAATTTAATCGGAATCAACACGATTTGAAGCATATTTGCAGAAAAATTCACTAAGAAATATTTAATTTTCTCAAGGTTATGAAGAAGCAAATCTTTGGGACACAATTGTGTAGATATGCCGAAATATTTATATATGTATACGAGGATGTATATACGGGAATTATGATGTAAGCACGTGTTTACATCATAAATCCGCCAGCGGTTGGTCTGACTACAAGCTATATTTAATAAATTATGTTTCATTACTATTATTTCTTCTTACAAGACAAAAGTTATTTTAAGTAGCGGGGACTTCCCAAGCACACACACGCATATGCCCACGCACACACACATACATATTACATACATGGAGAGAGGTTATTACAACAGTAGTGCTTACATGTATATACAAACAGGTAGGAAGTTTCCTATTCCATTTACTCAAAAGCGTGTGTAAGTAACTGGTACTTCGAAACTTCAACATACTGTCGGACAAGTCTATTTCTGTTTCTATACATCTCGTATTTTTGTACAATTTTTGAAAATCACAGTTGTTTTTAACACACTTCCTTTCGCCTAATTTTCCGGAATCTCCGTATCCGAAAACGGGTGTTTTGAGCAAAAATAAAAATGGGAGGAAATGGTGGGGACGGGAGGAAGCCTTTCCGAAATCTGTGCAAGAGTGTGAGTATATTGATTACATTATGTTATCGCAGTTTTGTGAGATTTGGCTGTTATTTCTAGCATGTGGATGGCCTGCTTGAAGGCTTGAGGGTATATATGCGTGTGTGTATGTGTGTGTGACAGAGAGAGAGAGAGAGAGAGAAAAGGTGTGAGCTGATGTGCGTGTATGTGAGGGAGAGAAAGTGACATTAATTTATTCTTCCTCTTTTTTGAGTGAGTGATTGACTGAGAGAGAGAGAGAGAGAGTAATAGCGTAACACCCTCTCTCTCTCTCTCTCACACACACACACACACACACACTTTCCGTCTCTCTCTCACACACGCATCAACACCCCTTTCTCGAAGTTATTTATAGTGAAGGGGACTTTCCAAGTACACACACGTGGGAGAGAGGCTATTACAACAGTAGTGTTTACATGTATATACAAACAGGTAAGAAGTTTCCTATTCCATTTACTCAAAAGCGTGTGTCGGACAAGTCTATTACTGTTTCTATACATCTCATACTTTTGTACAATTTGTGAAAATCACAGTTGCTAGTAACACACTTCCTTTCGCCTAACATTTGTAATAATTTCCTTTTATGATTTTTGTTTTCCTCTGTAATATTGTTTGTCTGATGTAACCGGTTCACGTAAACTTATAGTTTCACACTAGACACGATTTCGATACTAAATAACTTTTTTCCCGCGGTTTTTGGGGGTGCAATCGTCTTAGTTGGCTTCGTAAGCTGTCGGAAATGCATTCTTTCCTCGGAAAACGGAGGAGGTACGGTGAGGTGGAACCTCGGAACAGGTGCAACAGGTGTAAAAAAATGTGTAGGAAACGAATATGAAAACAAAAATGTGCGGAAAGCAATGAGTGGGAGGATTTCGGAAAATTCACAGGTAATTTTGTATAAGTACCTTTCAAACGACATACATTATGGTTATTGTGGTGTATGCGTGCGAGTAGATGTAATCGGCCTACCTCGGTTTTCCTTCCAAGTACGAGTCTGTCCTGCGGTATCCGATCTTCGCGGCTCGCCTGACCCGAAGAACGCTAGAAATAGCAGCTGCTTCTCCCAACACCTAGACGGTCGCTTGGCACGTCCTCTCCTCACAACAACCCCGTTCGGAAAAGGGCACGAAATCTCGATCGAGGCTCCCTCTGCCCTTCTTCCTCTTCCGGTCAGCTCCCCAGTCTCTGACGTCATACCACACGCCACCCTGATCTTAAAGATCACGTCCGCCCCTACTCCACTTCGAAGTCCGTCATCCAACCGGGCGGGCGCCTTACACGTCGAGATCTTCTCAAGCCAGGTGCTTCGTTTCCATCGCGCTCTTCATCCGACGAAGTGGCTGTCCTGCGCAGGTCCAGCACGTGACGCAGCATTCCATCCACGGATACATTGTTTCTGGAATTGACTGCCGTCACTGTTCCCCTGCCCCATTGCGACATGCAGCGTGCCTTCGGCGGCTTGACCCAAACTTCCTCCCCTACTTTCACGCCGGCGGGTCCCTTCTCTTCCACGCAGTACTCCAGCGTCTTACTGGGATGTCTCCATTCATACTTGAACACTGCTCTGTGCGGCACAGATTCTTCCGCTTGTCCGGATCGGGGAAACATGTTATATCAGAAGACTGCTTCCAGGGGCGAAATGTGCCCCCTTTCAGCCATGGCCTTGATCGTTCGATGGTGCCTCTCAACGATTCCGTTGCCACTCGGCCTATACGCTGCTCTGAACAATCGTCGCACCTTCCACTGGTCGAGCATCTCCCCCAACACTTCCAAGCGAAACGCTGCCCCGTTGGCCATTAGAAGTTCTTCCACGGGATCCCTCTCCAAGAATATCCCATTCAAAATGTGGGCAATACATCAGCAATGCCTGTCCTCAACTCCCTCCAAATGGCTAGCCGGCTCGGCCCGCAGTCGACCATGCTGAGATACGTTCCCTGACGGTAGTGCATCACATCCACAGCTAGTCTCCTCCAGTTGCGCTCTACTGAGAGGTTCCCTTGCTCATGCCCACCCTGGGTGGGGTCAATGGACTGGCATCTGTCGCAGTTCCCGACCACTTTCTTGACGTTTCTCCTAGTGACGTCAGCATCGATCATCTTTGCTAGATACAGGGTCCTATCCACCCCCAAGTGGTGCATAGCATGTAGCTCCTTCAGTTCGGAGTCACCCAGCCGACACGCTGTCACTATCCCTTTCCTTGCTTCCTCTGGTTCCTCCAGCCATGCCCTTTTCACCCTGGTCAGTGCGTTCGCCCTGTTTCTCTCCGAAGGCACGAAAACCACGTTCAGCTTTAGTCCAAACTCGGCGATCAGCTCTCCTAGAACTCCTAGGCGGCGTTTCACCAACATCTCCGCGGCGCCTTTCGTCCGGACTCTCTTCTCGCTGGTAATCAGTTCCTACCTAGCCGACCACGGTGGCCGAATCCGTCCGGATCTCGATCGAGCGCAGCCCCCATCTCAGGGCCAAGTTCACCCCTTTCAGCACCGCGTCTAGTTCGGCGACATTGATGTGGTTGAAGTCGTCCGGTTTCTATAGCCAGGCCGCATCTTCCACCTCAGCACCTTCAATCTCCAACACAACCCCTATCGCTATACTGCTAGCATCACACCAAACCGTCCTGCATTCCATCTTGGGCACATACCAGTTTCCCCTAACCGCGTCTTCCGCTCCCGTCCTCTCTAGGATTTCCCGCATCATCTTCACCGTCGCCTCTCTCACCTTGTCACCCCAACTCTCCCCCTCTGCTCGTCTCTTGGTGTAACTGCACGCTGTGCACAGCCATCCAGTGATTGGGTAGTGTCCAACCAACTTCTCACAAACCGAGAACAACTCTCTCCTGCTGACGCTGGAACTCAGCTCTGGGATCTCGTTTCCTCTCCGGAACACCAGCTCACCCGATCTGTCTTTTTGTAGTTTCACCCCCAGTGCAGTTCCCCCCACCATCAACTCTGGCGGCTTCGCAATCAGCCCGAACCTCTCCAGGTGTCTCACTACCTCGGTGGCTGGCACTGCAGTCTCGTCAACCAAAATGTCGTTGATGTAGGAACTGGTGGCCTTCCTTATATTTTCCTCTTTCCCTAGGATGGACTTGAGCACCATTGCCATGATTTTCGGAGGAGAATTCAGCCCAAAACCCAGCCTGGTTAAACAGTACGACCGGCCCTTGTAGCACACCAGCTGGTATCGCCACAGCTTGTTACTCACACGGAGCTGCAAATATGCCGACTTCAAGTCGACAATCGTCGCTGCCTTGGGCGACTGTCTCCACACACGTAACGTCTCACCGCAAACGTCCGTTGCCTCGCCTCCCGTGTGGCATGATATATGTTCGTTCAGCTCCCTAAAGTCCAGCACCGGTCTGACTTTTCCCTTCGTCGGCTGCACCACCGCCATCAGAGGCAGCACTCCGCTCACCACCTCCTCCTTCCACGGGACAAGGACTCCTTCCTTGATCCATCTCTCTACCTCCTCGTCGAACTCGACCCCGGCGTGACCTTTCAATGTATGCTGGTAGCAGCTCACCCTGTTCTTTAGTAGTGGGGGCTCGTCTTTCCATTGCCACTCTATCGTCCACCTCCGACCATCGAACGCCACCTGAAAATCTTTGTCCTCGATGGTGTAAGCGGCGCTGTCCCTGACGGGGCTCTGCTCACCCCGGCGGTCCCGACTCAGGGCGCACGATGCTCCCACACTTCCGAACGTGACCTCATCTCCTGCAATCCTAACACCACCAAGACAGTTGATGGCGTCCATCCCCAACACGACATCAACCCCGTCTATCACATGTTCGATCACGATCACCCGTAGCCTTAGCGCCGCGCCTGGTAACACTATCTCCAGACTGCAGCTGCCCTTGCAACCGTCAACCGCCCGGACGTTACTCGCCCCATCCCATTTCTTTGCTACCCTTGGTGTCACGAGGGTAGTCGTACAACCCGTGTCCACGAGGGCCTTGAACTTCGTTGCTCGGTAGGCTTCCTCACGCCTTTCTCCGGCCGTCGTCTGTCGGAACGCGTCACCGCCATCGCTATCGTTTTCCGTCCAACGTGCTGCGTCAACACGCGAGCTTGTGCTACAAGCTCGCTGAGCTCCAGCTTTCTCCCACCAGGCAACTGTTGCAATCAAATCCCTATGTCGTCAGGAAACCCACTCACAAACGCCAGCCGCGCCGCTTTGTTCAGGCCTTCTCCCGTAAACCCAGCCAGCGTGGCAAGCCTACACACTTCCGCCACGTATTCATCCACCTGTTCTCCCCCCCCCCCCCCATCTAACAGTTCCCAGTTTAACAAAGACAGCGTAATCGCTCTCCGTATACACCTCTCTCAATCTCTGCTCGATCTTCTCCGCACTTAACCTTTCTTCCTCGTCCATTTCTAAATACAGGGTCAGGGCGCTCCCTCCCAAGTATAGCGCCATGAGACTCGCCACATCACTTATCCCTTGCAGTTTCGCCACAAGCCTGATCTTTCACATCCAGGCCATTACATCTCCTTCGCCATTAAAAGGCCTGATCACGTCGCTGGTGATTCTAATCTTGGCTGCTATTGCGGCGAAGTCTTACACGTGGGGCCAAAATAGCTTGTGGTGTATGCGTGCGAGTAGATGTAATCGGCCTACCTCAGTTTTCCTTCCAAGTACGAGTCTGTCCTGCAGTATCCGATCCTCGCAGCTCGCCTGACCCGAAGAACGCTAGAAATAGTAGCTGCTTCTCCCAACACCTAGACGGTCACTTGGCACGTCCTCTCCTCACAACAACCCCATTCGAAAAAGGGCACGAAATCCCGATCGAGGCTCCCTCTGCCCTTCTTCCTTTTCCGGTCAACTCACCGTTCCGGTCAGCTCCCCAGTCGCTGATGTTATACCACAGTGATAAAGAAATTTGTGGGTAAAATCTTCCCGAGAGGGTGGGGAGAAGACTTCGAAAAATTCACATGATCCAAAGCTTTCGCCCATAACTTTGAGGAAAATAAATATCTTTTGATGAAATTGTATATAAATACCTTTCAAACGACATGCATTATAGATGTCTAATGTACCGTAAACCCCTTATTTTTGTTCGGAAAAAAAGACGGTGGGGACCCATTAAAATGCGTTTTTGAAGGTGAGGTGCGAAACTGCATTATTCCCTTTTCTTTACCCATATTAAGATAACATTTTGCAGAAATACGTTTTCTAGAGTGTGGATTACATTGGATTGAAAATTCAAACAAGTTTTAGAAGAATATTAAATGAAAATGCTGAAGTTATAAAAATTAGTGGTAACGAAGTCTGTCTGAACAAGAGAGAGAAAGAATGATACAAAATCCTTACAAAAACCACGTTAGTGTTTGTGTGTGTATGTGTGAAACAAGTAAAAAATTTTATGAAAAACGCCGACCCAAAATCCCCCTGCCCGCCATCCCGCTGTCTAAATGTGAAACTGAACAGTTTTGTTTGTTTCTGTATGCGTTATAATAAAAAGATCACAGCAGCGCCTGGTCACTAAAATGAAAATTACTCTGAAAGAAAGCTTGGCAAGACTTCCTTTCGTACAACCCCCAAAACATACCTGTTAAAAATCACTGGATATATTAATCCTAGATTGCAGTTTGTGGCCTATTAAGTCACCGTAATTCATTCATCGAATAAAAAGAAAAAGAAAAACATTTTCCAATAATTCCAGTTTCTACCCCCACCACACACACTTTTTCCAAACAAAAATAAGGTGCTTGGGGAACATTAGGCCTCTGTAATGCATGCCGTTTGAAAGGTATATATATATATATATATATATATATATATATATATATATCAAATAATAAGCAACACGGATTTCAAAAGTGATTGCAGTACGCACGTTTCATGCTACTTCAATTTATTTAAGTAATGTGAGCATTACCTTACATGCATGCAATATGAAGAGCAATCTTCAGCTGCACGAAAAAATGTAGAAAAAAAGACATATTACAAATGTGGCAACATATTAAAACCAAGTGGGAGAGAGCAGAGGAAGAATATATAAGTCCATCTTGACATAGCAGGGTCTATCAGGCTAGTAATTGATTTTAGACAAAAGTTTTAACTGTCTCAGAATTCTATTGTTTCTTATCTAGTGGTGATAGCAAAGGGACAATTACTTCTAAAGAGAGGGAAGGTGTAAGCAGTATGCATGGGCAAGGCTATAAAAGTATTAGAATCTAGAGGTTTCACTGGTCATAGTAGTATCAGGTCATTTTATTACTATCAAAAAGTTGAGGAATTGATGTTGAGGAATTATAGCCCTAGGTATATGGGTCAAATAGGTTTTTTACTTTTAGTCTGAATAGAGTAACAGTATAGTGGTACAGACAACAACAGAATTCTAACTAATGTTTACACAATAAGAGGTATGTTAATAAAATAAAATTAGATGTAGTTATCTTTCACAAAAATCATGAAATAATGTCAATATTGAATTCAGGGGCTCTGGATAGGGTGTAAAATTTAAGGATATTAAGTATATTAAGCATATAGTGATCATGAACACTATTTTGAATTATCTTTTAAAAAAACTTATTAGCTGACGATAATGATACTATTTAGGAGACACATAGGTAAGCCTTATTTATATAATGTGAATAAAAGATAAAAATTATTATCGGATTTATATTAGTTTATAATAATGTGTATACTGATGTTTAAGGGACTGAGAAAAGAAAGGATGTTAGGAAATAACAAGGATAATCAATACAGGAATCTGATGACTGATTTAAGTAGATTAGATGTTAAGGATAGAGATCAGGAATATATGTTGTAAAGTTTCAATTACCAAAATAAATATGTGCTAGTTGATAGTTCTAGATGACTATAATAGAAGTAAGGTACTATAAATTTTGATAACTTTAGTTGTTTAAATAAAAGTCCTATTTTTTAAAAAATTTAAAAGTGCGAGTAGAGCAATGCACACATGATACCCTAAGGTCTAATCTATTATTGATTAGATTAGGATTGTTCCTAAGTTTAAAAATTTCATATATTTCCATAGAACACAATTCACATCCATATCTATTATTTCTATAAGGTTGTGCTTTTCTTATAATTTCCCATTTAAGGCTAAAATTAATACTATTGTCTTTTAACTCCCAAATTTTACTTGCCAAAGTTGTACTATTTGCCTTATGTCTAAGTTTAAATGAAGATTTATGGTTATATATTCTCTGTTTTAGGTTAATACTACACCCTATATAAATATAATTCTCTGTTCTAGTACTAATGATGCATCTGTACACTACGTTGCGGGTACAACAAAATCCAAATAAAGGACAATGGGACTTTTTTCTACAGTTGCACATGGTGGGGTTATCAACTCCACCTATATTATTTCTAATATCTCTATTATTATTATTACTACAATTATTTACACTAATATCATTTATCAATTCTTCAATTCTACTATTAGGTATATATTGGCTATTACCATCATTATTTAATTCATATCTTGATGTGCTATTAGTTGGACTTATTCCTTCCACATTTGGCCTATTGATATTATATGAATTATGTCTTTGATCACTATTACTTCTGTTGGAGTTGGGTCTATCATCAACTTCAGTCAAAACTGTAACGTCGTTACTGATATATTCTAATTGTTGGTTGAAATTATGGTTTATAGGAATAAGTATATTGCTACTATCTTCATAATTTCTTTCGTTATTGTTATTTTCACTTCTATTTGTATAATTATTGGTAGCATCATTATTGGTATTAGATGGATTATTATTTGCATTCATATGGCCACTATTTGTAATTTCATTAATTCTAGCTGACTTGATGTTTTTTTTTGTTTAACCTAGCTATGATTGTACCTACATTAGGAAGGGTAGAGTAAGAAATTCTGATTTTATGACAAGAGAAGATTTTACTATATCTGTGAGAAGAAGGGAAATTTTTTTGTAAAATATTCATGAATTTTTTATAAATATTTGTGGATATTGCACAGTTGAAGGGTATATTTAACCAGATAGAATTTTTATTTTTTCTCTTAAATTTATTGTGTGGGTGGGTATGGGGTGTGCTATGATTACTATTATTTTCTAGTACAATATTATTATTGTGATTAGTAGTTCTTTTAGTTGTGGGATGTTTACTATTTTTGTTATTTGATTCAACATTACTGTCTATTAACCTAGGTTTATTATTAGCGTTAGTATATAGTTTGCTATTAAGTTTACTATTAAAATGCACTTTATTACTTTTCTTATTAGTTAGATTTTTAGGTAAATAGGGTTGTTTTTTATTTGGTCCATTGTTGTTACTATTTAAGTTATTAGGTTTGTTATAACATCTATGATTATTATTATTATTATTATCTCTATTATTGTTGTTATTGTTGCCATGTGCACCACTATCACTATTATTATTATTATTATTATTATCTGTATCAAGAAGAGATGTTCTACCAGGGTTAAGGAAAGCAATATTTTGAGTATATCCAGCTTTAGACAAGGCCATATTATAGTAGCTAGAATTAGAATTAAATATATCAATGTTGGAAGATAATTTAGTAATTCTTTCAGAAATATTATTAACTAAAGAATTTAATACATTAGGTGGATGATTGGATAATCTACTTACATATCTAGTAGTTTTATTTTCTTTTCTATATGGGTGGTATAATCTAGTTTCTATGTTGAGAGTGGTATCTAAGAAATTTACAATTTTATTACCATATTCATAAGTAATGTCTAAGTTAAAACTTTTAAAAAATTTTCTGATTTTCTTTCTTATTCTCTCAATGAATGAGTTGCTATTACTAGGGATGATGAATAAAGCATCATCTCTATATAGACCACCTTTTAGTTCAGGGATTTCTTTGTTTAAGCAATATAAGAGGTAAGTCCCTACTAGGTTTGTAACCTCAGCTGAATCGCTCGATCCCATTGGTATATCAAAGTTTTCTGGGGTATCGGCTCTCGTCCAGAGCTTGTTATCAAATTCTATAATGGTTTTTCTATATATATTTTTCTATATGTATATATATATATATATATATATATACAATTTCATTGAAAAATAGTCATTTTCTTTAAAGTTATGAGGGGAAAACTCGGATCTTGTGAATTTTCTGAAGTCCACTCCACACCACACCCCAATTTCTTTCTGCGCATCCTTGTTTTCATATTCGTTTCCTACACATTTTTTTACACCCGTTGCACTATCTTTTTTTTTTATTTCATTTCCGGGTAATATATATATATATATATATATATATACAATTTCATTGAAAATAGTCATTTTGTTTAAAGTTATGAGGGGAAAACTCGGATCTTGTGAATTTTCTGAAGTCCACTCCACACCACACCCCAATTTCTTTCTGCGCATCCTTGTTTTCATATTCATTTCCTACACATTTTTTTACACCCGTTGCACTATCTTTTTTTTAATTTCATTTCCGGGTAATATTGTAAACATTAACCCGGTTTTTTTTTATGTTATCATCTTAGTTGACCTAATATACTGCAAATGCATTTTTTTTCTGTGGAAAACAGAGGGTGTGGGGTGGGGTGTACCCTGAAAAATCCTCCGGCTCTAATCTCACCAGAAAACTTTTGTTTCCATCGTTTTTTTCTATGTTATCATCTTAGCTGACCTCTGCAAATGCATTTTTCTGTGTATATATTATATACCTCACAAAAATACTGTCAAGTAATTGTAAACAAAATTAGTGCTGGAATCAATCCTTCACAAAAATATTGACCACTCACTGAAAATTGTAAATGTTTTTCGAACTTTCTGTCTAAGAACTCTTGCAGTACCATAGTCTGTGCTGAAGAAAGTCTGACAAATATCCTGTTTCATCAACATTACATGATAAACCACAAAGAAAATTTTGTTGACACCACATATGCATGCATACACTGAACATTGAACATTTTTGGTGAGATTTAAAAGAATGGATGAAAAGGCCAGGTATTCATTCAAACTATCTACACCAGTACCTGGCCAGGTATTTATTTATCTCTCCTACAGAAAACCAAAAAAAAAATTGCTGCAGCAATTTTTTATTGCAGCAAAATTATATACACCCCTCCCAGATTGCCAGCAAAGGATTGATTCCAGCAAAAATCCAGAGACAGAAGATATACTGGACTGCCCTTTAACTACATGAGATTAGCTAAATACTTTTCAAATTTTAAATTTTAAGGTCAGTTGGTTGATATGTTTCATTAAAATCTTTGTAAATTACTTCTCCATACCCAAAATGTGCTGCAAAATTTTGTTTTATTAATTTATGGCAAAAATTCATTTACAGTGCATTACAAGTTCAATTAAGATAATAAAAAAAAAACGCTCGTGGGTACAGCCTACCCCGCCTCCTCCATTTTCCACAGAAAATATGCATTTCCGGTATAGTAGGAGGTCGACTAAGATGATAACATAAAAAAAAATCATTGAAAAATAAAATTTTAGGTGAAATTGGGGCTGGAAAGGGGAATTTCTGAGGTTCCGACCCACCTCCTCTATTTTCCATGGAAAAAATGCATTTCCGAGAGCTTATGAGGTCAACTAAGACGATTGTACCAAAAAAAAAGATGTGGGAAAAAAATTATTTACTTCCGAAATTGAGTCTGGTGTGAAACTAAAAATTTACCGATTCTTTTGACATTATCATGTATCAACCAGACTCTCAGGTGTTGTTTTACTCACAATGTACTCTTCTTTTCCACCTTTACCCAAATCGTTTTACTATATCATTTTCCCATCATTGGAGAAGCTTTCCGAGTGGCCATTTCTGATCGCTTGGACACCATTCAGCAACTGCACAGGTCCATGTCTGTGAGCCTTGCAACATGCTCAGTCCTGCAGAACTTGTGTTTTCTGTATTATGCGATCACATTAGTCTCACTACTCTGTTCTCCAGAGGGGGTTATTTGGGTATATTCTAAGGCCCAAAGTATACCAAACAGCCACACAAATTCACCTCTTGTATTTTTTCCTTGTTTTGTTTTTTAACTTTTTTTTTGTTTTTTGTTTTCAAAATTATGCCAATATGTCTGGAAAATTACATTTTATAGAATAATATTCAATTAATAAGTACCAGAAAGGAAAAGAGGGAATATTCCACAACAGATTTTTTTTTTTTTTTCATTTTCAGCATAATTGTAATCTACATCATCAAAACGGATAGGATGACAAAGTTGAGGTGCATGAAATATCACTTCCATCCCCTTTTTTCACACTAAATTTGGATACAAATGTAATCTACACCATCTGAAAAATTTCACTACAAAATACCCATTTTCCCGAACTTTATGAGGAAACAAAGCTGATCCATGTAAATTTTCCAAATTCTTCTTCCACCCACTCTGAAAATTATTCTTACAGCAAATTCTGATATAGTCCTTATCTACATCATCTGAAATGGATTTGTAGAAAATTTCATTAAAAATATGTTTTTTAAGAATGTTATCAGGAAACAAGTTTAGGGGTCACACTTGTGTAGCTATGTTTCAAAAACTATTTCTAAAGTACAGGGGACAATTTGATCAACTAAAACTTTTCAAACTTGGGCTCCAGCATGGTCACTATCCAATGGCTAAGACAAGTGAAAAAAAAAATAAAAGAATCTCTTCTCAATAATGTTATCCAATATATATTGTGGCTTAAAATATATATATATATAAGACAGGATGGTCATATATGGATGTCATTCCTTATAGTTCTACAGGATCATTGTTGACCTGGAACCAAATAACAAAAGCCAGGGACAGACGCATGTGCAAGCATTTGTATGTGTATAGCTGTCACCCAAAATGCTAGAAATAACAACTATATATATATCTCATCAATATAAATTTCATTGTTAAATTAATGCATAAAAAGGAGGAAAGAAGAGATCCTCAAACTGGATTTGGCCTGAATGCTTGCAACTGAGTGGGTTTTAATAAAGTTTCCCCAAGGTGCAAGGTTGTGGTATTACACTTTGGGATTTGAACTCAGAGAGCCACAGCAAACATTGCAAAGCATCTATTTGGTCTGACATTCTTGAAGTTCTATCAGTTCACCACTCATACCTGTGAAATGCAATGTAAATATAGTATAATGATGTAATTATTTAAATGAAAGTGTGTGTATGTATCTATGTCATTCCATCATGTCGAACCTTTAATCCCTACACATTTTTTCCTCACTCAATTTTTTTCCATTCTCGCCTCATTTATTTCCTCTCAACTCTTTCTTTCAATGAGTGTAGGCTTGAAACATCAAAGACTTTTCCATCCTTTCCGAGCATCAAACTAATACACCTGCTTGTTGTTCCCTCACCTGTCTTCATCTTTTGTTTTCTGTAAATTTGTACTATATATTACATACACTCACATGGTCATTCCAGTTTGATCTTGTCTGACTGAACTTCCTCCTGTCCTCAACTCTCATCTCTCCTACGATATTCTCAAACTTTCAGTACCTCTTCTCATTCACCCAACCATCACTCCACCCAGATGACTGCTGGATCTTCGTTCTCTTTCAAACTCTACCACCATGAATCTTATTGGCTTTTGTTTATGTGTATATATATATGTGTATGTGTGTGTATATATATAGAATAAGAATAGCCTGTGCAAAGTTCAGAGAGCTCCTACCTTTGCTGGTGACAAAGGGCCTCTCACTCTGAGCAAAAGGTAGACTGTATGATGCATGTGTATGAACAGCCATGCTACATGGCAGTGAAGCATGGGCCATGACTGCTGAGGATATGCATAAGCTTGCAAGGAATGAAGCCAGTATGCTCTGCTGGATGTATAATGTCAGTGTGCATACACAACAGTGTAAGTGCCCTGAGAGAAAAGTTGGATTTAAGAAGCATTAGATGTGGTGTGCAAGAGAGACAACTGTGCTGGTGTGGTCATGTGTTGCAAATGGATGAGGACAGCTGTGAGAAAAAGAGTCACACCCTAGCAGTTGAGGGAACCTGTGGAAGAGGTAGACCCAGAAAGACCTGGGATGAGATGGTGAAGTACAACCTTCGAACATTGGGCCTTTCCATTGACACTCGTGCCAGTGGAACATTAAAAGCACATCCAAACGTGGGATGTAACCAGCCCCCTTATGAGTACCCCTCATTCATTGCACAATAAACTTTGCTTGTGAAGACCTATTGAGCAAGTGAAATCAAATCAGAATCGCTGATGTGACTGATGACAGTACCACCTGATTGGCACGAGTGCCAATGGAACATTAAAAGCACATCCAAGCATGATTGTTGGCAGGGCCACGGGTTGGCTCCCGTGCCGGTGGCACATAAAAAGCAGCATTTGAGCATGATTGTTGTAAACTTTGCCTTACTGGTACATGTGCCAGTGGCATGTGAAAAACAACATTCAAGCGTGGTTGTTGCCAGTGCCGCCAGACTGGCTCCCGTGCAGGTAACACCTAAAAAACACCTTTTGAGCGTGGTTGTTACCAGAACCACCTGACTGGTCATCATGCTGGTGGCATGTAAAATCAAGTTGCTGCTGGGGATGTTGTGGATTGTCAGGATTAAAGTAGACTCACTGGCCATTATCTAGATGTTCAGCTAGATGGATAACAGTTGGATGCTGTTCATGCAGCAGACAGTTAAACAATCTCCAGGCTGTTTCATTGCTGCTAATGTAGCATGCCATCTGGTAGCATGTCACTTCATCATCTATGTATTGGAAGTTTATCAAGATATAACATTTTCTAATCCCTATCCAAGTAGAAATAGTCACATCAGATTTAAACATTTTATTAGGTCCATTCCACGAACAATTATTTGAATAACTCATGTCGATATCTGTAACTTATGTCACAGGAATATTGGACTTTAAAATTAATAAAGTTTATCGTATAAATTGAAAGATATCCTACAGTGTACATTGCTTAAAGGACCAAATGAATGAATGAGTTATATCAATATAATAAGAGTTTTCAACATGACATGCGTCCATATACAGATCTTTCATTATTTAGCAACCTTACTGTTTCTATTCCTTCTGAAAATTACATAAGTTGTGTGTAACATCAAATTTTAAGTTTTACATTATAATAATTCCAGTTCTTCACAGAGGCCCCCTGCAACCATAGGGGTTGCAGGGGCTTAGCACTGGCCCTGCTGTAAACAAATTCATGGTTTAGGGTTAGTAATTAGTGAATATGGTGTTATTGTAAATATTTACCAAATTTTTATCCAGTCACAATTATGTTTATCAGCAACCAGCCTTTGTGTGAAAGTGTTGGTGTAAATGCATGCTCAACAGGACCATACACAGAAATTTTGTTTCAGAAAAGTACTTCTTACATACCTTGCTGTCAATTCAGTGGATTAATCCCAACAAAATACTACAAGGCTAGTCGCTGGATCAGCACCTCTGTTTGTGTTCTTCATTCCAAAATAATAAAAACTTTAATATACTTCCAAAATGGAATTTCATCTATGTGTATCTGCATGCATATATGTGCAGGTGTGTGTGTGTGGTGGGGATAGTGCACAAGAAAGATATTTACAGAAATGTACTCATAAAAATTCTATTAAAATAAATTATCTTTATAAGCCATGTTTGCAATTCTCCATATAAATGATAGCAAAGTGTGTATCAAATGAAATTAAAATCTTAGTTCAGTGACAGATCAATCAAGTTAGTAAAGTTTTAACGTTTCTGCTAACGGCATATTCTCTCTTCTAATTAAATATTGAAAAAGAGAGAAAATGCTGCTCTCTCTTTTGCAAGAGAAATTAATTTTGGCAGTAAGGACTAAACCCCTTGTTTGATTATAACAATTAAAAAGCGTTTATCTTTACTTTTAAAAAAAGAGGTGGGGTGGTAGACATATGATGGAGAATTATTCAATATTGTGTTTGCCTCTATCAGAATTGTTTACCTTTAAAGCAAAAAATCAAAACTGACGGATGACTTTCTTTGTTCATTCACATAAGCTGTAGAAATTGTACACACGCATGCAGAAACACAGAAAATTTCCAGATATTTAGCTGTTATTGTTAGCAATTCATTTTCAGTTTTAGACAACAGGATGAGGTAGGGAGGAATATGTGGATCAGTTTTGGAGTTCTTCATAGAAAATTTGAAATAAAAAATTTTTTTCCCATATTCTTAATCTCCATATTTTTCGACATAGATTGAAAAAAAAAATTTGAAAAAGAATTAAAAATTTTTAATTTGGGGTGAGGTGGGAATTTAAAATTTTGAAAACATGGTTTTTTGCATATTGTGAATCTCCATCATAGAAAACAGGAATCTGCTGAAAAAAAAATCAGAAGGGTCATATGGGGGAAGGGGCTACAGCTATATGGGCAAGGGCCCAAATTCCCTCCCCACCCCCCAGAACCTTCCCCCAAGTAGTGAAAAACCTTCATGCCAAATTTGGTGCAGATTGATCCAGCGGTTTGGCCATGCATTGAGGAAACACACACACACACAGAGTGAATTTTATAGATATAGAAAGATAGAGTTTGGAGCAGTCCTCTAACTTGCAGATCCCATCACACTGTCCAACCCATGCCAGCATGGAAAACAGACGTTAAATGATGAGGATGATGATGATGATGATGATGATATATATAAGATTTCATAAGCAAAAACAAGAAAACACAATATTATCCTGAATAATGTGTCATCAGTGTTAACATGTACTACTCAAGTACACCTGCAACTGTTGTAAGCTATCATATTATTGCCTTTCAGAAAAGCTAATGGAAGGTAGGCATTTATGGAATAATCTATAGTTTACCAACTTGTATCAGCATGATGCAATTGAGGTTAAATTCACCAAGATGACAACAGAAAACTAAGTAAAAAATATTCAATCACATGAGCCTTGATACTTCCAACTTGATTAGTTTTGTAAATATTTATGCATTCTATTTATACATCTCTTTTTTTTTGTGAAGGCGCATGGCTTAGTGGTTAGGGCATTTGGCTCATGATCGTAAGGTCGTGAGTTCAATTCCCAGTGATGCAATGTGTCCTTGAGCAAGACACTTTATTTCCTGTTATTCCAGTCCACTCAGCTGGCAAAAATGAGTAGTACCTGTATTTCAACAGGCCAGCCTTGTCACACTGAATCTCCCTGAGAACTACGTTAAAGGTACACATGTCTGTGGAGTGCTCAGTCACTTGCACGTTAATTTCACAAGCAAGCTGTTCCATTGATCGTATCAGCTGGGACCCTCATCGTTATAACTGGCAGAGTGCTCCTTACATCTCTTTTTACTTTGTAGTTTATACAACTTCATACAGAAAAAAAGTCACATATTTTTTTATATTTTTGTTATTTCAGTCACTGGATACAAATAATGATCAATAATACTGACAGAAAGTAATGGAAAATCTGAAGACACAATCAGGGGACCTATGTCATGAAATAGGAAGATTGTTGACATTCTCTGGAGATATTCAACAAAAACTAACAGCTACAGAGCTTGCTGCAAATGGTTATTATTATAATAGTACAGAAGGAAAAATAATATGCTTTTTCTGTAAATCTGTACTGGAATTTTCAGATTCCAATTTTAAACATAAATATTTGTGTAAACATAAAGTTAACAGTTCTTCAGTTTATTTACATGATGATACAGATATTGAAAATGCTGCAGCTTTTAATGTCCAAAACACTGAACGAGAAACTGAGACTGTAGTAACAACTAGTACTGAAAAAGTTATTAATTCAAATAAAAATGAAATGCTTGATATGCAAAAAAGACTGGATTCCTTTGAAAATTGGGACAAAAGCATGCCAGTAACACCCACAGATTTTGCCAAAAATGGATTTTATTACCTAGGTTATGGAGATGCTGTTAAATGTGCATACTGCTCCATCCAACTGCGCGACTGGAAAGAAAATGATGATGTCCATAAAGAACATACACGTTTTAGTCCAAAATGTCCAAATTTAGAATCTTTTATCAAAATGGATTTGAAATACGAACTGAATCGGATAAAAAGTTTTGTTCAGTGGACGACATCTTACCCATTAAAAGCTAAAGATTTGGCAGCTAATGGTTTCTACCACAAGGGGCCTGCAGATAATGTCTGTTATATATTTTGCAAATGTGAAATCAAAAATTGGAAAGCCAATGATAATATTAGAGGAAAACATAGGTCAGTTTCTCCGAACTGCCCTTTCTTGTGTGGGAAATTGGTAGGTAATGTACCAATACCAAATCAGAGTAATAAATTTAACTCTCCAAAACATCCACATTTTGCCTCATTAAGTGAACGTCTTAAAACATTTTCTTCATGGCCAGAGAATAAAAATCAAAAACCTGAATCTTTAGCAGATGCTGGGTTCTTTCATAATGGTAAATACATACAATATTTATATATATATATCTTTGGTTGGTCTCTTTTATTGTATTATTTCCAATTTCCATGCCTGCATTTATAGCATGTTTTGAAAATTGGTTCTTTACATATTGTTAGAGACAGCTGGGTAAACTAAGGTAAGCAAAGAAAATATGCCCTAACTCTATTTTTCAAGGGCCCAATATAATGACTAAGAAAGTTTGAGCTTATAATCATATTATCAATTTTACCATTACACCTAGCTTGCCTCTGAAAATTTAAAATTACCTTTTATTTTGTAAATAGAAACATTATTATTACTAAATCTCTCAACGAGAGACATTCAGTAATGGTACTCTAAAGTAAAGATTATTTGCCAACATAATATGTCAGTCCTGGTTGGGATGAATGTTACATCGTCTCCAGCTTGCTATACAACACACTGTGTCCTTGTATTTTCGAACAGGGGAGTTTAGCACCCTGTTATTTAGAAAATTTAAAAAACATTAATAGTAAAGATAAATAAGAAAATATGGTACAGAGTAATCATCTTTTGAGGTTACTAATACTGTTTTGATCATTAGCATTTCTATTTTCTGGTGCCATATTTATTTATCAAACAGGAAAGAAAGAAATTGTCAATATGCAGATTGATGTATTAATTTCCGTGAAAAATAAGAGAAACACTATGTTATCAACCTGTACAACGCTTGTTAGTTGACCATTTCTTTCCTTTTGGTTTTATCATCTTAAAGAAAATAATTAAGAAGTTTAAACTCATTCATCAG
>NC_142929.1:93414368-93421868 GCF_046866305.1 Octopus bimaculoides
TATATTATATAATATATATATATATATATATATATATATATATATACATACATATATGTATGTATTATAGTATATATATATATATATATATATATATACTATATTATATTATATATATATATATATATATATATACATACATATATGTATGTATTTATATATATATATATATATATTATACATACATATATGTATGTATTTATATATATATATATATATATATACATACATATATGTATGTATTTATATATATATATATATATATACATACATATATGTATGTATTTATATATATATATATACATACATATATGTATGTATTATATATATATATATATATATATATACATACATATATGTATGCATGTATTTATATATATATATATATATATATATATATATATATATATATACATACATATATGTATATATATATATATATATATATATATATATATACATACATATATATATATGTGTATGTATATATATATATTTATTTATTTATTTATTTATTTATGTTTTTCAGCCAAGTGGCTGCGGTCATGCTGGTGCACCACCGTGATTTTCACGTTCCTTGCATGGCTCTTCTCCCCCACCTGACATGGTCCAATCAAGAGTTTTGATGGCACATCTGGTGTATAAGAGAATTTGACACAGCTGCCCTAAACTGCGTCTCATTACGAGCCATTGGTTCGTCTGGTATCTTGGAGAGGAAAGCGTCAAGTTTTGTCTTGAAGACCTCCGCATCCATGTCTTGCATGTCTCTCAAATGTTTTGGCAGGGCATTGAAGAGCTGAGGTCCTCTGAAACCGAGGCTGCTGCAGTATCTCGTTCTTATGTGAGATGCAGTGGACGGTACCTTTGGCACCATGCAGTGGCGACCCGTGCGGGCATTCCTGTAGTACTTGATACCAAAGTTTGGCACCAGTCCTTCCAGTATTTTCCATATGTATATTATTACATATCTCTCCCGCCTGCGCTCCAGGGAGTAGAGACCTTGTGCCTTCAGTCGCTCCCTGTAGTTTATCTGTTGGACTGTGGCGATCTTTTTTGTATAGTGCTGCTGAATTGCCTCGAGTTCTGCTGTCCGCTTAACACTGTGTGGTGACCACAACTGAGAGCAATAGTCTAGGCGGCTCAGAACAAATGTCTTCCATAGAATCAACATGACTTTTTGATCCCTTGTACGGAATGTCCTCAGTATCCACCCTGCCAGTTGTCTGCACTTTGCTGTCAACTTGACAATGTGCATGTGAAATGATGCATCACTACACATGTTGATGCCCAGATCTCTTACTGTTTGTGGTTCTGGGATTGCAGTACCTCCAGGCCCTGTGTATGCCAGTTGGGAGGTGCTTGTGGTCTTGTAGCGCAGTACTTGAAATTTTTTTGCATTGAACTGCATATTATTTTGCTCTGCCCACTCATATATTGCATTTAGGTCATTCTGCAGGCTTACAATATCATCAGGATTCTTTATTGCCTGAGATATCTTTGTGTCATCAGCATAGCTAGTGACAGTGGCTCTCCGAGTGACCGTGGGCATGTCCAGAAGGGCCACTATGAACAGTAGTGGCCCCAGAACAGTTCCTTGTGGAACACCGCTCAATATTTGTGTTTCCCTAGATAGTTCTCCATTGGCTGCAACTGTCTGACTTCTACCATTCAGGAAGTCATGCAGCCACTCTCCTAATTTACCAGCTATGCCAAGGTTTCGCAGCTTGTGACACATCAAGCCATGATCAACTTTGTCAAAGGCTTTTGCAAAGTCGAGATATATCACATCAACATTTGAATGGTCAAGTAGCTGCTTCAGGACCCAGTCATAATGCTGCAAGAGCTGCGTGAGGCAGCTTCTACCTGGACGGAAACCATGCTGGGTCTCATTCAGCAAGTCATTTTCTTCTAGGAACGCAATCAATCTCCTTCTGACAATTCGTTCCATGACTTTGCTAATATGTGAAGTCAGAGAGATGGGCCTGTAGTTCCCAGCCTCTGCTCTGCTTCCACCTTTATGGATAGGACATATGGTGCCTTCCTTCAGCTTTTTGGGAAGTTTACCATTTGCAAGGAAACTCTGGAAGAGTATCCGGAGTGGTCCTGCTAGTTCTTGTTTACACGACTTTAAGAGGACAGCTGGGAAACCATCGGGGCCAGTTGCCGAATTTGAGCTCATTTCATTTATGGCAGCTATCACATCTTCCTCTTCAATGTCGATGTAGGTAATGGATGCAGTCTTTTTCTGCTGAGTGCTATTGTCAAAGAAATCAGCTGGGTTCTTTATCTGCATGTGACTCAGAGGAGAAGTGAAGACACTCTTGAATTGTGTACTGAGCACTTCACTTATCCATGTGGGATCTGCAGTCAGTGAGCCATTAGGCAGGAATAGGGGTCCTATCTTATACTGTACCATAGCAGTCTCCTTTGCAAATCTATAGAAAGCCTTGGGGTTTGTTTTTATGCTTTCTACTGCTCTCTTCTCCTTCTCTGCTCTCTCCTTTTCATGGGAGAGTTTAATTTTGTTTTCTATTTCTAATAGTGTTAGTTTTAATTTAGCCCTTTTCCTATCCTCCAGTTCTCTATTTAACTGGTTTGAGACCTTTGTTCTGTGTCTCATAAGGATTTTCCTGTCTCTAGGAATTCTATTGGCATGTTTGCTGGTCTTTCTATATGGCACGTATTTGGTGCATATGTCTTGTATGGTTGACATAAAATGACTTAGTTTGAGGTCATTGTCTTGTATAGAAAGGCTGTCATGCCAGTTTTGATTTCGAATCTCTCTGCGAATTGACTTCCAGTCCGCCCTGTGGAAATTCAGGTTGGATATTGCTTGAGTCCTCCTGGTGGGGTGGGTGTCAGTGGGTTGTCTAGGACCATACATAGTTAATTCTATAATGTTATGGTCTGAGAGAGACGTGGGCGTTATTTTCACATTATGGATTAGGCTCACATTGTTTGTGAAGCAGAGATCTAAAATATTGCTTCCCCTGGTTGGTTGGAGTATCACTTGTTCCATGAACAGCATGTTGGATAGTTCTAGCAATGATTTTGCCTGGCTTTGTTCATGCAGTGACATCCCAGAGAGGATGTGACCTTCAGGCCATTTAACATTTGGGAGGTTAAAGTCGCCTAGGAAAAGTATATTGATGTGTTGGTCCAGATTTGTCAGGACCTCTTCTATGCGTCTGAGGCTGTCCTCAAATTTACCTTCCTGCTTTGCGGTATTTGGTGGACGGTATGTTGAGCATACAACTACATCAATTTGTTTTATGTGTACTATTAAAGTATCACATACAGAGTTTGAGTGTGATAGTAGTAGTAGGGGTGTGACATCTTCTCGGATGTACATTGCAACTCCCCCATGACTTCTATCCCTTCTGTCTGTTCGGAGTACGGCATACTCTGGTATATTTATCTCTGCATCTGCTATATTAGGTGTTAGATGCGTTTCGGTAAGCACCATGCATATTGCTTGATTGCATGTTACTAGGTCTTTCAAGTATAGGAACTTGTCTTTGCTGCCTGTTCGTAATAGGCCCCGGATATTCAGTAGGAATATGGGTGTGATATCTGTGCAGGGGTTCCTGGTGTTAGCGGTGGCCATCCCTGATCCATCATCTGTGGTGGTCTTGGACAATGGTTCGTGTGGCGTTGACTCTGTACCCTCTGCATCCACGTTAACTGTTGTACCATTTTCTGGGCCAAGCTTAAAAAAGCTTGCTGCTAAGCTACTGCAGTTCGTACAGCCTCTGCATATAGCCTTTTTTGGGGAGCAGAAGGAATATACGGACTTCTCTCTTTGTGAGTCCTGTTGGTATTCGGTGGATTATGTGTACGTAGATTTAAGCTTTCTGGTCTCCCTTTTCTGCGCTCCCGCTTATTTTGTTGTAAGTGGTTATCTACCTTGTTTAGCTGGTGGTGTTTGGGATGGGCAAATTTGCAGTTTTGTCCCTTTTCCCCGTGCCAGCAGGTACCATTTAGGTAGAATTTACAGATCTGTTTCTTTTTCTTTTTCTCTGTGTGACGTGTTTGGGCTTGAAGCCTGTTTGTGTTTACCGTCTTCTTGTCTGTTCTCCTGTCTTTGTCGTTTGTGGTGCAGCGTTGACTGTATTCACCATGGTCATTGCATCCCTCATCAGTGGCTACAGCACTGGTGGCATCTGCCTTGTCTTGGTGATCCGTTTGGTCCTCCTGAGCCTGAGCACAGTGTGCAGGGTCTTCACTGTCCATTTTTGTGTCCGTGTCCCTCATAATGCCTTCTAGGAGGTCAAGGTGCGGTTTCACGAGCTCGTAGGAGCGAATGAGCTCCAGTTTCTTTCGATCAATTTGGGCCATTGACCTGTGGAAATTGTACCTATCCAGGCTTTCGGCTATTAGATCATTTGCTGGTGATCCTTTGGCCAGGTTCCATGCGTGTACAAGAAGACGAACTTCTTCCAGCTGCCAGTTTCGGCGCATCTTCATCTTCTTGTTGGCCTCAACTTGGCGCTGTACAAAGACTCGTCCTCTGGTATCCATGGTGCACGATATTTGAGAGAGAGAGGTTATCTTAAAGAATATAGAAATAGTACTAGAAAGAAAGAAGAGTATAAGGAGGGGAGGGAGAAGGGAGAATACGAAGTAGAGCGAGTAGAGAGTGCGTACAGAGTACGAGATAGATAGATAGAGAGAGAGAGAGAGTGGATGTGATAGGAATAGAGATGTATGAGAGAGAGAGAGAGAAGACAAAATGAAAATGAAAAGAATAATGAAAATAATGAAAATATATACATATATATATATACATACATATATATATATATGTATATATATATATGTATGTATGTATATATGAGGGAGAGAAGATAACTCGAGAGAGAGAAACAAACAATACAAAATGAAAATGAGAAGAAAAACGAAAAATGAAAAACGAAAAATATATATATCACGGAAAACAGAGAGAAAGGGTGAGAAACAGAGAAACTAAGAGAGAAAAAGTGAGGGAGAGAACATGGGATAAGAGTAGAATAGAGATTTTGATTAAGAGTGTTAAAACGAGGTGACTATAAGGGAAATTGAGTGAAAACCTTTAATACTTTAAATAAACTAAGAAGAACGATTTTATCGTAAATAAATTTTATCGTAAATAAACAAAAACTATTCTGTGAGAGAAATTACAGTATGTTAACAGTAGAAGGAAATATAGAATATAGAATAAAACTTAGTATGTAAATAAACTAAGAAGAAACGATTTTATCGTAAATAAACAAAAGCAAAACTATTCTGTGAGAGAAATTACAGTATGTTAATAAACAGGTGAAATAAATTGGAAAGAAAATAGAATATTGAATAAAACTTAGAAATAAAGAATAAAACTTAGCTCAGATTTCTATCTTTACAATCTCTCACCACGTGCGTGGATTCCTTCGAAGATGGTTGTTCGCTATTTATATTTATATATATATAGAAGGAAATATAGAATATAGAATAAAACTTAGTATGTAAATAAACTAAGAAGAAACGGTTTTATGGTTGTTCGCTATTTATATTTATATATAGAAGGAAATATAGAATAAAACTTAGTATGTCAATAAACTAAGAAGAAACGGTTTTATCGTAAGTAAATTTTATCGTAAATAAACAAAAACAAAACTATTCTGTGAGAGAAATTGCAGTATGTTAACAAACAAGTGAAATAAATTGGGAAGAAAATAGAATATTGAATAAAACTTAGAAATAAAGAATAAAACTTAGCTCAGATTTCTATCTTTACAATCTCTCACCACGTGCGTGGATTCCTTCGAAGATGGTTGTTCGCTTTGGTTCACTCACATTAATGTGCGTTGTATATATACTATTTACTTTCTTTTTCAACGGATATAATGCAGGACCGTCGTTAAACAACAGGTACCGAGTTTTGTGTTGGTTTCAGCAAATATTTATCTTCGATATGGAGAGATACCTGTTGGTTGCTTCGAGAGACAGGGAAAAACACGTCTTAACACTACGAAACCGGAAGCATATATATATATATATATATATATATAAGCAATGTTAATTCTCTAAATGAAGTATTAACAGTAACTGCACGATAAAGTGTAGTATATTGCCACTTAAGTGTGGCTGACCCCTATGGGTGGATGTTACTGTTGCTTTTAGCCCCAGGAGGACATCTCCTCCAGCTGGCTTATCGACACACGACTGTGTCCTGTTTGCCAAGGGAAGTTATCCCTCTCACCATGATCTGCAGCACGAACGGATTCGCCAGGGTCAGTAGCTATCGAACGCCGACGAAGGGAAATAACTCTGAAATCCGGATCCGTTCGTGCTGCAGATCATGGTGAGAGGGATAACTTCCCTTGGCAAACAGGACACAGTCGTGTGTCGATAAGCCAGCTGGAGGAGATGTCCTCCTGGGGCTAAAAGCAACAGTAACATCCACCCCTAGGGGTCAGCCACACTTAAGTGGCAGTATACTACACTTTATCGTGCAGTTACTGTTAATACTTCATTTAGAGAATTAACATTGCTTGTTTTCACCTTTTCGATATCAGTGAAGAATTTCACTTGAAAAGAAGATATAAGATTGCCAGGTTTTTGTCTCTCTCACCAAGGTCAACCTGAATTTCCACAGGGCGGACTGGAAGTCAATTCGCAGAGAGATTCAAAATCAAAACTGGCATGACAGCCTTTCTATACAAGACAATGACCTCAAACTAAGTCATTTTATGTCAACCATACAAGACATATGCACCAAATACGTGCCATATAGAAAGACCAGCAAACATGCCAATAGAATTCCTAGAGACAGGAAAATCCTTATGAGACACAGAACAAAGGTCTCAAACCAGTTAAATAGAGAACTGGAGGATAGGAAAAGGGCTAAATTAAAACTAACACTATTAGAAATAGAAAACAAAATTAAACTCTCCCATGAAAAGGAGAGAGCAGAGAAGGAGAAGAGAGCAGTAGAAAGCATAAAAACAAACCCCAAGGCTTTCTATAGATTTGCAAAGGAGACTGCTATGGTACAGTATAAGATAGGACCCCTATTCCTGCCTAATGGCTCACTGACTGCAGATCCCACATGGATAAGTGAAGTGCTCAGTACACAATTCAAGAGTGTCTTCACTTCTCCTCTGAGTCACATGCAGATAAAGAACCCAGCTGATTTCTTTGACAATAGCACTCAGCAGAAAAAGACTGCATCCATTACCTACATCGACATTGAAGAGGAAGATGTGATAGCTGCCATAAATGAAATGAGCTCAAATTCGGCAACTGGCCCCGATGGTTTCCCAGCTGTCCTCTTAAAGTCGTGTAAACAAGAACTAGCAGGACCACTCCAGATACTCTTCCAGAGTTTCCTTGCAAATGGTAAACTTCCCAAAAAGCTGAAGGAAGGCACCATATGTCCTATCCATAAAGGTGGAAGCAGAGCAGAGGCTGGGAACTACAGGCCCATCTCTCTGACTTCACATATTAGCAAAGTCATGGAACGAATTGTCAGAAGGAGAT
>NC_142929.1:93426868-93429368 GCF_046866305.1 Octopus bimaculoides
TGTATGACGCATGTGTATGAACAGCCATGCTTCATGGCAGTAAAACATGGGCCGTGACTGCTGAAGACATGCGTAGGCTTGCAAGGAATGAAGCCAGTGTGCTCCGATAGATGTGTAATATCAGTGTGCATACTAGACAGAGTGTAAGTACCTTGAGAGAAAAGTTGAACCTAAGAAGCATCAGTTGTGGTGTGCAAGAGAGACGATTGCGCTGGTATGGTCATGTGGCGAGAATGGATGAGAATAGCTGTGTGAAAAAAGTGCCACACCCTAGCAATTGAGGGAACTTGTGGAAGAGGTAGGCCCAGGAAGATCTGGAATGAGGTGGTGAGGCACAACCTTCGAACATTAGGCCTCATCGAGGCAATGACTAGTGACCGAGGCCTTTGGAAATATGCTGTGCATGAGAAGACCCGGCAAGCCAAGTGAGACCTAAATCCAAGGCCTCTGCCAGAGGTGTAGCCAGCCCACTTATGCGTACCTTTCCTTCATTGGACACTAAACTCTGCTTGCAAAGACCTGTTGAGGCAAGTGAAATCAAAATCGAACTAAATTCGACGACTGGCACCCATGCCAACATCGTCTCCTTCATTGGATGTGAAACTCTGCTTGTGAAGACCTGTTGGGGCAGGTAGCACGTAAAATACACCATTTTGAGCATGGTCGTTGCCAGTACCGCCTGACTGGCCTTCGTGCTGGTGGCACATAAAAGCACCCATTACACTCCCAGAGTGGTTGGCGTTAGGAAGGGTATCCAGCTGTAGAAACTCTGCCTGGTGTAGCCATCTGGTTCACCAGTCCTCAGTCAAATCGTCCAACCCATGCTAGCATGGAAAGCGGACGTTAAATGATGATGATGATGATATATATACATATACATATATATATATATGACATATACATATATTCATATACATATATACACACACACACATATATATAAATATACATTTGCTTATTGAGAGAGACAGAAGATATGAAAATGTTTATTAACCACTGCAATTGTTTTGACCAATCTAGCATCAATCCCTCATGGGTGGGATACTTAACAACTGGTTTAGGTGTATCCATTAGTGTAGATTTGTCTCTTCAGCTAATTACAAGATATATTTCATTAAAACAAACGACTGCTCCACAATTTATATTTATCAATTAGAATTTTATTGTTGATATTTTTTGCAGTTGTCAGTTTACATATTTTTCATATATCTTTCATATATATTTTACATATATTTCATGAAGTTTTTCTGTATTTACATTTGTTGCAACAAATGCTTTTCAGTTTAAACCTAGGTCAGGCCAGAATGAGCCATTCTATATTTTTATTGATGTAGGACAACATTGTTTAATGTGTGCTTCATTTTTAAAATGTTAGAGCATAGTGTGAGAGAGATTTTGCTGTTATTTCTAGCAAATTAAACAACCACACAGAGATTACTTCATTGGCTCATTTGCTGATGTGTATATAAGTAAACAAAAACTAAAGGAAATGGATCTTCATCTGTTTCTAGGATGATCATTCCAGTTGTATGATCAACTCAACTGGTTACACATTCAACTGGTACTTATTTTATCAACCCTCAAAGGATGAAAGGCAAAGTCAACATAGGTGGAATTTGAACTCAGAGTGTAAAGCATTTTTCCCAGGTGGGGATGGGGTGGAGGTGGACATTAGAGGGATGTTAAGAAGAGAAGCGGCAAGTGGGATGGGAACATTTGAGAGGAGTTGAGGTGAGTTTAGCTAACTGCAGGGAACAGAAGCTATATAGTAGCAGTAGAAAAGACAGAGAATGTCTCATCATCAGAGGATGGAGAACATCTGTGAGTGACTTAGTAATTAAATTGTCTCATGGCCAAAGCATTGGGAGTAAATTGGTTAAATAGAAACTGTACAATTAATTTAAAGAGCCAACCTAGTCTCACACCAAATGTGTAACCAATAAGGGGAGAATGAAGAAACCTGTGACCCACAGCTCCCTGTCAATAGAATTATTCATCTGATATTTAGTAGGTTGCAAAAGTAAATAAGAAGTTTTTAGGGAAGTTAACTAAGTGTAAGAATTGAAGTGAAATTTTTGAAGTTACATCTGTCAGTAAATTATGAAATTACTTTCATCAGTAATTGTGAACTTCTTTCTGTCAGTAATTTGTCATTGTTGCTTGTAAATAGCAATTGAACTTAAAGTGAAAACAATAGCATCTGAAAAATGAAAGTGTGAACAACAGAGAGTGAGTGAGATATATATATAGAGAGAGAGAGAAAGAGAGCTAGTTAGACAGACAATTAAAATATAGATAGACAGATACAGAGATATAGAGATAGATAGATAGAGAGATAGAGAGATATATTGATATAGAAAGATAGATAGATTTGTGTGTTAGTGCAATATGTCCTGTGTATATAAGCCAGCAGTAACTTGCTGTTTACTGTACTAAAACCGAAAGTATTATCGGGTCTCTTGTAGGACGCTTAAGTTGTTTCTTTTACATTTGATCTAGT
>NC_142929.1:93434368-93489368 GCF_046866305.1 Octopus bimaculoides
TTCAGACCCCCTACCACGTAGTTTATTCTAATCTACCAAAATGAGTTTTCTTCTTAATATTTCATTGAAAAATCTAGCATTTGCCTTTTAGTAGAAGATTCATTCAGTTGCTTATATACAAGAATTCAATGCCAGTATTGTAAACCATCAAACTATTCGTCAGTTTTTGAATTATCTGGTGTCTTTTCATCAAAATGTTCAAGGTAGAGTACATATAAAATTTCAGTTACTTGAGAAGCATCATGTTAAAAAATACTAACATGCATACATTTAATTGTCAGAACTAGAGCTCAACTAGCAGTTGCTTTTCATGATTGGGATTCTATCTTGTTAGTTTGATTTGAATTAAAAATATGAGATGCTATGAAATGAGATTGATAACTTCTGATAACTACTCTAGTGATGAAATCACTAAATCATTCTTTCCTCCAACAAAATTTCCTTTCTTAAAAATCCATCAATTTATGCATTTCTTAATTCAAAGTACAGACAAAAGCCTAACACAGAAGGAGTATTATTATGAAGGCAATGGATAAATATCAATATAATTGAATGCTAGATTATAATTACCCAAATATTTTACACAAAACCTAATGTATTTGTACATGTGTTTTTTATTCTTTTTTTTTTGTTGACATTTTTGTTTTTAAGGGTCGTCTTTTTCACAAGCATCAGATTTACTTGACAAAATCCAAAATGATTCTCATGTTGATGATGATGGTATTGAGAAAATAAGTAATGAAGAGAAGCCTGATCAAACAACAAAAAGACGACACTGAAATGTCTGCTAGTAAGAAATAAATGATAACTATTTCTTCATACATTAAAATAATTGTTAGTAAATACTAGGTGATCATTTTTCTGTCAAAGTACTGACAGTGAAGTAGCAGTTATTAAGTAATCCTTTGTCTGTTGTCTTACATTGACGTTGGATTGCTATGGCTCATAAAGCAAGAGAACATCTAGTTTTTAAAACTTTATGACTGTCAATACCATATCATTTGCAGTTTTAAAATAAATCTCTGTAGTCCTATAGAATATGGTTTTCAGAGTGGTGTGGTATACGTTCTCTCTCTCTCTCTCTCTCTCTCTCTCCCCACCCTGTGTTGATCTGCGTAACATCTCTGAATACAACAAGCTGCAAGTGGCAACATTATCATTTCTCCTGTCAACAAATCATCTACTCATTTTGTGCCTTCATACACTTGTAAAATAAAAGATCCCTCACCGGGAAAACAGTTATGGGTTAGTGTCAAGAAGGGTATCTAGCTGGAAAAACAGTGCTGAAACAATAGCTTCAGCTAACTCATGCCAGCATGGAAAAACATGCTTGAAATCAATTAAACAAAGTTGTTCTATGTATATTGTGTTTAATCCATATTTGCCTCTTCAACATTGAGAATAATATCCATATTTCTTTCGGATTATATGGCTATTTTTTTCTATTCAGTGTAGATTTGTTACACATGTCCATGATCAGCAATTGTTAGCAGATGTACATTGACATATTTGGTTAATGATGACTGTAAATATTCCAGGAAAACATCTTGAAAAAAAGAGTCACAACTGACACAGTTGTTGTTAGCCCAATGCCAATCCTGATCAAACAAACCTAGAATCAAATACATTCATGCTATAATCATCCTATCTTATTTTCAAGAATTACATTATTCAATGTGTCCCTCCTTTTTGAGTTGATGGAGCCTTGACTGCTTTTTCTAGCAGGTTGAGCAACCACTTTGAAGTGCCCTTGTTAGCTTCTCTGAAAAATTGTTATGCTATATACCTTCTATATAATGGATTGATAATTCATATTCTGACACTGACAGAAATTCTTTAGCTTTAAATAAATACCAAAATGAGGCACAGATCATTAGTGTAATTAATGAAAATATGGTATAATTTATAAATATTTTGTTAGCTTATAGTATTGGACTAAAATTCTCATCTGGAGAAAGTGACCAACTCTACTCAAGATTCTAATATTTTTCGTTTACTTAAATCTGAAGGTATACACCAGCTTTATGAACTCTTGTAGTAATGTTCAACTCAACATAGCAAACCAGTTGACTCTTTTTGGCCTGTTCCCTAACTTCTCAATGTCAATTTACAACATCAGGAAGAGGAGAAAGTAATATTCTAAATGGTTTGGATTAGTTTCCTTTATTGATGTTACCCCATGTTTCCTAAATTATTTTATTTATCTCAATATCATAAATATTCTAACTTTTGTAAGTGCTAGAGACATTAAAGTTACTTAAATCTTCTGGCCATACTTACTTACTATCAAATGTTTCACACAACATCCTCTTCTTTTAACATCCAGTTTCCATATTTGCATGGGTTGGATGGTTTGACAAAATCTAACAACCTGGAGGACTGCATAGTGCTCCAGTACCTACTGTGGCATGGTTTCTATAGCTGGATACCATTCCTAACACCAATCACTTTACAAAGTGTACTGGGTGATCTTTTTTTTTTATATAGCACCAGCCCTAGTGAGGTTGCCAGGAACTTGCAAGATTATTATCTACCTTCAACTGTAGAGATAGAGGCAGCTTTATGCTAAACGATGAAAGGTTAAACTGTGAAGGAGCCAAAACAGATTTTTGTTTGTTTTTATTAGTATAATAATCTGTTTGGGAACATAACTTAAGAAAAGATATTTTGTAAATAAATATCTCTGAGAAATGTTCACGTGGAACCTAGGGTGAATTGGTGTGAATGAAATGGAATATTTTTCTTGTGTAACTGTTGATACTATTTTAATATTTAGAATTTATCATTCTATTTGTTATATTTTACCATTGCATAACCATTCTATTATATATTCATTTAACCTTACATTACATTTCAGTTTATTTATTTATTATTATTTTTTTTTACAACAGCAATTTAATTGCAGAGAATAATATGCTAAAAGAACAAAAGCTTTGTAAAATCTGCTTGGATGAAGAGTGTGGTATTTTTACCATGTGGCCATTTGATCAGTTGTACATCATGTGCACCTACTCTCTGTAACAGTCCTTTGTGTCAGAAAAAGATCCATGGAATGATAAGGATATGTTTCTGAGTTATAACTAGATATATCTTTCTACCCTTTATTTCCTTGGCAAACCCCAGATCATAAAGTAAGGCTCTTTGTCAAAAGCCTTCTCCAAGTAGGAGACAATTAAAAATATCACAATTACCATCATTTAACATTAGCTTTTCCACATTGATATATATATATATATGATGATGATGATAATATAAACAGCTAGGCACAATATAAGACCATAAAGGAAACATTTTATTGTCACCAGTTGTGATTGAGGCTTCCGAAGCACTTTATTACAAGAAATAATTGTTCTTAATATTGAATGAGGCACAATATATATATATATATATATATATATATATAACTGCCCCATGAGCGACTCAGAGATCACTGGAACTAGACTATTTTTGCCTGTCAGTCAGAAGCTCGCTGGTTTGGCTAAATTGACCTATCAGTATATATATTTAACATATGAATTTATGTCTGAATTAGTGAAAAGTTAATATGTATATTAAAAATTGAAATAAACAGCTAGGCCCAATATACGGAAAATTTTATCATTACTAATTGTGACTGAGGGTGCAAAACACCTATATTGCATGAAATAAGAGTTAATAATATATATATATATATAGATATATATATATACATATATATATATATATATACATATATATATATACATACATATATATATATATATATATATATATATATATATATATATATATATATATATATATATATATATATATATGAAAAATAATACCTCTCGATCCAAACATATATAAAATTTTTGACTCAAAAATAATTCCTTTCTTCAAAACAACATATTCTCAAAATACAAAACATACACACACTCACACACAAACACACCACAAAACAAATGAAAAATAACTCCTGACTCTTTCAATAAAATTGTTGACCACCTTAAAAATCCATTTAACACAATATATACACACAACTGATCATATTCTCAACAGAAAAGGAACTTGCTATTCAATTCAATAAAATTCTTGACCTCCTGAAATCCATTTAACACAGCAGACCATATTCTGAATAAAGAAAAAAGTAAACGTTTTGACACAAAAATAATTCCTTCTCCTAAACAAGATATTCTCAAAAAACAAGACACACAGAGCTGATGATATCCTAAATAGAACAAAATATGAGAACAATTGATTATCTAATTGCCAGGCTTTGATCAGATGTCAAATTGTTCGTAATGATAATTAGCCACACATTTTTTCTTGTTCAGCTTATTTGACAATAACCATGCTATCTCATTGGTTATTTGTCTTTCTTGCCACTCCTACTAATGTTAGGTTTCTGCTGGGTTTCTGAATAGAATTATTGTCCAACTTACCCATGCAGTTCAGGGACTTGAAGATGTGGCATATATGTAATGCCTATAATGGCATGTAATAAATTAATTACACTTAAAAAACATATGTAGCTAAGAATGAACTACCTTTCTCCAGCCTTTTAACTAATGAGAATTTGCTATTGAAGTAATTTATTATCGAAAGCCTTCAATTTATTTTCCAAAATAGTCTTTCTAATTTCAATCAGATAATATATCTCTATATATTATCTGATTGAAATTTGAAAAATTATTTTGTAAAAATAAATTGAAGGCCTTCAATGATAAAATTACCTCAAAATATACAAATTTTGGAATTGAATAACTTGAAATTAAAATATATGATAAATCCAGGTTGAAATATGTAAACCATTACTAGCAAGCCATTACACATGTACGTAACTACAAATGTCTTCTGAAGTGAAGCCAGTTTCCAGTTATGTACTTTGGAATATCAAATTATGTTTTGAAATAATTTTAATGTAAAAATTGTAAATAAACATAATATCAAAATTATTGGATTCTTGTGATATATTTTGGAATATGAAACAATCTGTTTTGAAATAATTTGATTGCAATAATATTTTTGAATACATTTTATTATATTTTAAAATGAGAAAAGTCATCTGTAAATCTCTGGCTGTTTGTAAATTCCTTAATCTTCTTTAACCCCCTTTTTTCAAATTGGTTTGTATCTCCAGGTCCTTTTGGTCTCAAGTCTGAAGTCACTAAACACTAACCTATGTTGAGTTGTGGATTATTCAGGAGCAGAGCCAATTGTCAGATATGGAGCTGAAAATGTGGAATGAACAAAAGATGAAATGTAGAAATTTTGACAGAAAAACAAGAAAACTGTTGACTATGTATGGAACCACCATCCAAAAGCTGATATCAGCCAATTTTGTAATTCAAGAGAGATCAGAGTGGAAGAGTGTCTGCAGATGGAATAAAACAGCTTACTTCATTATTTGCAGGACAAGACAGAAAAGTAGATACAGGCAGTGAATAAAGAACGGGTGATCAAGATTGGAAAAGAAGACAAAAATGAAATTCAAAGAGAATATATTAAACAGATTTAAGAGAAGCCTTTGCATGGTCACTGAAAATATGTGAAATAAAATTCTGGGTTTTGGCTGAAAAAAGATAATTGCGGGATCAAGTACTGCAAACTGACTTGTATTTGGGGAGGTGTCAGCAGAATGTAGGGTGTATGGATTTTGGAATGAAACAATGGCATACATTGTTGCAGAATGCCCCAAGTTAGCATTGAGAGAATATAAGAAATGGAAGCATGATCAAGTTATAAGCATTTTACACTGGAAGCTTTACCAAAATTTGGAGCTTGAAGCAGAAAGTACATGATACAATCATCTGGTAGAAAGAGTACTTGAGGTGGAAACATGCACAATTTTGTGGAATTTTTCCATTCAAACAGAAAAAAGGTGGAACATAGTATTCCAGATATAACAGACAAGGAAAATTGTATTTACTTACTGATTAATCCATCGTGTCCATTTGGTACCAGGTTTGTAAAGAGAGCTGATGAAAAGTTGAAAAAAATATAGCTCCTTAAAAGTTGAGATTTTAAAGATTTGGAACCTGATATCTGTAAAAATTGTACCTGTGATAATTGGCACATTGTGATGAAATAGATAAATGGGTAAAGGAGATTGGAGTGGAACACCCTGTACAGCTTCTACAGAAGGTTTGTTTTGTAGGAACAGGAAAGGTCATTGGAAAGATTCTGAGCATTTAATGACTTATCGAAATTAGGGACTGTAAGTGATGAAACAGACAAATGGGTAAAGGAGATTGGAGTGGAATGTCCTGTAGAGCTTCTACAGAAGGTTTGTCTCAAAGGAACAAGAAAGGTTCTGAGCATTTAATGGCTTATTGAAGTCATGGATATCTAAGGTTAGAGGGAGAAACTCACTATCCATATAAATTCTATCAGGAATAAGACAAATCCTGAGTCAAGATGATAATAATAATGATGATATAGTAGATATGGGAAAAGAAAGAGAGTGAGGTACGTAAAAAGAAGAGTGGGAGATGCCATGTAGTTAGACAGATTGTTATTGTCTGGAGCAGACATATGGTGGTAGAGGAGAGATAATTTGTTGGCTCAGGAGGATGATCAGTGTAAAATATGTGTGGAGAAGACAGTATTAAGAATGGAAGATGAATGACAGTGAAAAGGATTTTCTTTTTTACAAGCATCAGATTTGCTTCATGCAATTGAAAACGATCCTCATTTTAATGATGATGATGATATTGAGGAAGTAAATGGCAAAGAGGAGCCTCTCTCAACAACAACAAAAAATGACACTGAAATATCTGCTAGTAAGTAAATACTGATAACTCTACTATCTCTACATACTTTGAAATGATTGTTAGTAAATAAGAAATGATCCTTCTATTTATCTATCAAAGTGCTGACAGTGAAGTAGCTGTTATTAAGTAATCTTTCTTTTGTTGTCTCACATTGACGTTGGATTGCTATGGCTCATAAAGCAAGGGAACATCTAGTTTTAAAACTTTATGACTGTCAACACCACAGAAATCGAAAATGGAATATGGTTTTCAGAGTAGTATATGCGTGTGTATGTGTGTGTATTACATATATGTGGATCTATATGACAGCTCTGGATACCACAAGCTGTGAGTGCCTTCAAACACTTGTAAAATAAAGATCCCTCACCTGGAAAACAGTTATGAGTTAGTGTCAGGAAGGATATTTTGCTGGAAAAACAGTGCTTAAGCAATAGCATCAGCTAACCCTTGCCAGCATGGAAAAACATGCATGAAAGCAATTAAACAAAGTTGTTCTATGTATATTGTGTTTAATCTACATTTGCCTCTGCAACATTGAGAATAATATCCATATTTCAGATTATCTGGCTATTTTCTTCTGTTCAATGTAGATTTGTTACACATGTACATGATCAGCAATTGTTAGCTGATGTGCATTGACATATGTGGTTATCTGTCCAGTGTGTGGAACATATGCAGAAATAAATGTCACTGTTGCATTGAACAAGACCATTCTTAAATTAATACTTCTATCACACATGCTGACCACCTCAGTCACCTTATCCACTCATTTCTCTACCGAATGTATACCTACACTATACCAGTGGGGTAGTGACATCAAGTGTGACAGAATGGAGGAGTGAGTGGAGTTTACGTTGTTTAGTGAGAGTGAGGAAATTGTGAAAAATATGATTTAAATGGATTATGAAGCAGAGTGGAATGTGCATAGGAAGGTGAAAGAGAGGAGAAAAAGATGGAATAAGCGAGAGGGAGAAGGCAGTTGAGGGTGTGTATTTTGGAGAGATTAGAATGAATGGTGGCATACATAAGGTGGTAGGAAGTAGTATGAAGTATAGATAGGATGGCAGAAGCAGAGTGGAAAGTGGGGTGGAAATGGAGGCAGAAACCTTTGGTGATGAGGTGGTGGGGAAGGCAGTAACTAAGAAAGGGAATGTGGCTAGAGAACCATGTTTTTTTTTTTTTTTTGAAAATCAGTTGGGAAAGATTAATAGAAGGTTGAAAGCAGCAGAAAGGAAGAGTAGAAAGGTGTTTCTTTAGGCGGTGGTGAAGGTGGAGGAGCAAAGATTTGTAATCAGGCATGTTGGGAAAAGGAGAGAAAAAGGAAAAAACAAGAAAAGGAGAGAGAAAAGTAAAGTAATGACGTATGGAGTATAAAAGTTCAAAAAATTCAAAAGTTATGAAGAGAAGAAAAAAAGAAGACAAGGAGAGAAAAGGAGAAGAAAAGAAAAAGAGAAGACGAAAAGGAGAAAGAGAGAGGCAAAATAACAACATACGGAGTTAGAAAAAAACAGAAAGTTCAAAAAAGTTTTTAAAAATTCAAACGTCGTGGTGTATCGGAGTGATTTTTCATCAACAGAAGAGTCCCCTGAAATCCATAAGTATATCCAGTGATAATCCAGATGAGGAGAGGTGCAGAAAGTTCAGGCAATAGTTAAGATGTGTGAGTCCAAAGTGTAGGAGGTAAAGCAGTGTAAAACTGGTGTGACTACATGAGCATAAAATATATAGTTGAAATTTACAGAAAAACAAAAGATGTTCATCTCATCAGAGGTCATCTGAAGCAAGATCCCAGGTTTTGGTCAACTATCTTGTGATCTGATGAGAGGAAGTTGGAGTTATTTGGTATATGGATGCTGAAAATGCTGGAGGAAGCAAGGAGAAGCATATAAGCCGAAGAGCACTGTGCCCACCATGGTGGTGGGAACATAATGCAATGGGGATGCTTCTCTTTCAGTGGCACAGGGAACCTTGTCAAAGGCCAAAGAATTATGAGAAAGGAGGATTACATCAGGATCCTTGATGAAAACGTGAAGGAATCCCTGAGAAACTCCAACTTGGCCACAACTGGAAGTACCAGCAGGACAATGATCTGAAACATACTGCCAAGGTAGTGAAGGAATAGTTCAAGGACAATAATTTCAACATCCTAGAATGGGCAAGTCAGAGTCCTGACCTGAATCTGATTGAGAACTTGTGGTAAGACTTGAAGACCAGAATGATGGCTAGGAAACCGACCAACCTGACCCAGCTCGAGGCTTTCGCCAAGGAGAGTGGGCCAACATTCCACAGAAGACATGGAGGAAGCTTGTAGACATATACAAGAATCATCTAGAAGCAGTCATAAAAAAACAAAGGCTATGCTATTGACTATTAAAGGGAAATATTGGACTCAGTAAACTTATGGTATGAATAATTTTGAACATGGCATTTTTTAAAATCCATGAATAAAATACCCCTGAAATGAAGAATTTCTTGAATTGCGTATTGTTTTTGTTCTTTCACTTGTTGGTCACATATAAATCATAAACAAACTTGACGAAATGCATTCATTTCATCACAAAAATTAAAAAATCACAAAAATTAACAAGAGTATGAATAATTTTGAGGTTAACTGTATATATAAAGTCATCTTTGAATGTGATAGATGTGCAAGAACAATAAGCCCTAAGAGTACAAGGGACTTAGATTCTCTCAAATACCCAGGAGGCTCTCTTGAGGTTGTAGATAGTTTCTCTCCTCTAGGTGATTAAATTAGCAATGGTGGAGGATGCTCTAACAGTATTGCTTCCAGAATAAGAATAGGGTGGAGGAAGTCCAGAAAGTTATTACCTCTGTTGGCAACAAAAGGACTCTCCCTCAGAGTGAAAGGTAGACTGTACGATGCTTGTGTATGAATGGCTATACTCCATGGTAGTGAGACATGGGCTCAGAATGCATAGACTAGAGAGATATAAAGGCAGTATGCTCCATTTGATGTTCCACATTAACATGCATGTACAACAAAGTGCAAATGTATGGAGAGAAAAGTTGGGCATAAGAGGAATCAAATGTAGCATGCAAGAGAGAAGACTATGTTGGTTTGGACCTGTGATGCGTATGAATGAGGACAGCTGCATAAAGAAGTGCCTGTCACTGAAAGTGGATGATACCCGTGGAAGAGAGAGACCGAGGAAGATATGGGATGAAGTGGTAAGGACTGATCTCAGGACGCTGGGCCTCACGGAGGAAATGACAATGGACCAAGATGTCTGGTGATATGAGGTCCTTGAGAAGACCTGCCCATGTCAGTGAAACTGAGTTCTAGAAGCGCTGTATGTCCCACCCACACATAACAAGAAAACTTCTCACACACCCTACCACAACAAACCAAACTGTATCTCTACATCGCTTCTCTTCCTTGCATTTCCACTTCATGCACTATGCTTACCTCCCACTCACCAATCCTGTCCTCACAGCCCTGTTTCTCTGTATTATTGCTATCCTGCAGCCTCCACTGTTTAGTGGGTCGATCCACTACTCAGGAAGAGACTATTCTAGAGTACATTCTGCCTTATCTTCGAAACGTCTAGTTAGAATAGAGGTAGCTGACAAAGGATTAATTCCAAGTGGCTATCTGTTTTCCTATGTGTTCGTTCCGTGGTCTGTAGTTCATTGTTCTAACGTCCTGTACCCTGATATGCATCTATATACGCATGTAGATGTAAGTATGTACATATATGTGTGTATATATGCATATATATTCTTTGTATTATTACATCATCGAACGCACGCGTCCTTTTTGCAAGTAAGTTTGAACTCTATATATACCCAGGTTTCCACCACTCACTTCCCCATCCTTCCACACTCTCTAATCCTGCCCCTTTTGCAATATCCTGCTACTTATATTACAACCTTTGAACCTCAAGGGTATGCCCTGGCACTTGCCACCATCTATATCTCTCTCTTTTTTTACTCAACCATCCCATTTATATTCTGATCCCCATCCATTATGAGTATGCCCAGCACTTTGCCACCATTTCTATCCTGCTGTCTCCCACTCTCTCTCTCCTTCTCCTGTACTTCCCTCAGGTTGGGTAACCATGTATCTCCTTGCAGCAGCACACCTCTTTCAGTCTTCATTCTCTCTCTATCTCTCTCTCTCCCGTAACTTTGTAGACACACACACATATATGTATATGCATTTGTATATGTGTGTGTGTGTGTATACAACCTTCAACAAAGTAACAGTCATGTATACAACTTGAACTGACACACATGTCAGTACATAAACATACGTTCACATGTACATACACATGTACACACACAAACACGTCTACACACTTACCCTATTACTAATGTACATCCATAAGTACATACGTGCATACATACATAGATACATACATATATATACATACATACATACATTTATATCATGAACTAACTGTTACTTTCTCAGATGCAGCACAGAATTTTGTCAGTGAACAGGTCGCGGTCTCAAAGCGACGAAAATATTTTGACAAATTAAATTTAAATGTTAAAGTGAATCTAACGGTTTTTGTATGTTATTTTAAATGGTTTATAAACACCTTCCACGCTGCAATTGCTTTCGTTCCAGCACACGATCTCAGATCAGGTCACTTTCTATGCAAGTACATCTCCGTAATATATATATGTGTGTGTGGGGGGGGGGGGTGTATTATTGTCTCTCACGTCTTACTTTCAGTTTGTTTAAAACTTTTTTCTAATGTTTACTTTCATTTTATGACACCTGCTATACACAAATCGTGATTGGGTAAAATTGTTCAAACTTTAAACCTCTGCAACATTTTCCGGAAAATGTTTCTAGAATAAATAAGTTACAAACTCGTATTTAATGTGAAAAAGTTCACCAATATATCAAATTTGAAAATTTTCACCTAAGTTTAAACAATAGAAAAGACCTCTCTGTCTCTCTCTCTTTCTTTTTCACTTACCTCATAGTATCCTTTCCCTCTCTCTATACATTTTTATCATACTCTCTCACTGAGTGTGTGTGTATGCATGTGTGTAAGGAATTTCATTAGGGCAACAGAATTATTTTAAAAGGAGTGGCTGTGTGGTAAGTAGCTTGCTTACCAACCACATGGTTCCGGGTTCAGTCCCACTGCGTGGCACCTTGGGCAAGTGTCTTCTACTATAGCCTTGGGCCTACCAAAGCCTTGTGAGTGGATTTGGTAGACGGAAGCTGAAAGAAGCCTGTCGTATATATGTATATATATATATATATATATATATATGTGTGTGTATGTGTTTGTGTCTGTGTTTGTCCCCCCAACATCGCTTGACAACTGATGCTGGTGTGTTTACGTCCCCCATAACCTAGAGGTTCGGCAAAAGAGACCAATAGAATAAGTACTAGGCTTACAAAGAATAAGTCCTGGGGTCGATTTGCTCGACTAAAGGTGGTGCTCCAGCATGGCCGCAGTCAAGTAACTGAAACAAGTAAAAGAGTAAAAGATCATTTATTTTAATAGCATACTTTTCTCTTTGTAGATATTTTCTCTCTCTCTCTTACACACACACATGGACTCAGGTTAAAAGTTTAAATTACAATTTTTTCTTTGTTGTTGCTTAAATCCCAGCGATGGAACACTGCATCAGCATTCCATAAAATGTGTTCATGAGGAGAAAAATATTTTAAAAAATCAATGTATGTCAGAGTGACAAAGAAATGAGGAAGGTATCAGGTGATTGTGTGATGTGCTAGAAACAACAGCTAAACTTCCCTTAAAATCACACACAGCTTTTCATCTGAGAATTATTTTGAAATTATAAACAGAAATAAATTGCAGATTCAGAGTTTGTATTTCAAAACAATGATTTTAAAAAAAAAAATTCGAAAAAAACTCTCAAAATTTTAGAATATATGGAGGGGCAAGGTTAATGAAAATATTTTAAAAGATTTCACCCTTGTCTTTAAATTATGTTTCATTTTCTGTTTGAAAATAAAGGGAGTGGGGATTGTAATAGTGATTGCTGATTTCCCCCAATTTTTTTTCTTTAATCTTCAAGGCTTCTCCCATCTTTTTGTAAGTGTGTTGTGCAAAAATAAATTTGGTACTGAAAGGGGGAGGAGGTTAGAAAAAATTTCATAAATTTTCCAATTTCTTTTTTCTTCTTTTTACCGAAAAGACATATATTCTTTTTAAGTGAGTAATGCAAAAAAGAAAAAAGATTGGACAAAACTGGTCCGGACGAGAGGAAGGAGAAATTTCCAGTCCACGAAAATTTTTTTTTTCCCCCCCAAAAGAGTTCCGGACCCCAGTTATGAACTCATTTGCATACAGCCAATCAGAGCTCAACTATCAAACTAATTTATGAGCGTATAACAAGTGCTGGGCGATAAGATAAGGTCACTTGGGTAAGGAATGACCACGTTTCTTTACTCTTTTAATTATTCATGTTGTTCTTGTTCGGCATAATCTGAGCGCTGAACGGCACCTTTCTTTCACACTTTTCAAACAATTCTTCAACGGTCTGCCAGCACCAGTGCGGTTTCTGCCACCAGCAAAAGCCTTTGTTTACTTGACAACAAGGTCATGGTGAGTTCTGATTTACTGTATGCAAATGAGTTCATTACTAGAGGCCGGAACTCTCGTGGGAAAAAAAAAAAAATTGCGTCCCATCCATGTGGGGAACCTACACGCCAATGAAACCAAGAAATCGATCCTTATGAGCCAGACATGGCTCGAGAAGGAACAAACAGCAACAGATGTCAGTAACGGAGGTTCCGATTCTGATAAAAAGTTGGCTTTTTCTTTTTCTTTTTAAATTCAATGTTGATCATGACAATGATGATAAATGAGGTTGAGTTTGTTGCTATCGGTTGGAGTAATACTAGTTTTATAGCTAGTCACAGTTTTGGCAGTGGTGATTGTGATGATGGTGGTGGTCGTCGTCGTCGTCATAGTGGAGGTGGTCGTGGTGATGGTAATGAATGTTTTTGACTTGTAAAACACATTTCTATTTAATGCCTTCCGTTTTCTATGTTAGAATTCAGAAAATTTGTACATTTGGTAGCAAAGTCTCTTGTGTTCTGTTATTTTATTATACTTATTTGTTTTTGGTTGAATACATTTTTGTATATTTAAAAATTGGAATTTTGGAAAACAACAGTTTTAGTAATCATGATTTCCGTTTTTGTTTGAATTTTGTCAGTGAACAAGTTGCGGTCTCAGAGCGACGAAAATATTTTGGCAAATTAAATTTAAATGTTGAAGTGAATCTAACGGGTTTTTGTGTGTATCTTAAATGGCTTATAAACACCTTCCATGCTGCAATTGTTTAATTTTTTTAAAGTTTATAAGATTTGGCTGCTATTTCTAGCATGTGGAAAGACCTTTTAGGCTTAACTGCTTGTACAGTTTGAAAACCATCAACGCATGCGCAAATGATCGAACCGCTTAAAAACACCGAATATTTGTGTCTATGAATGATGAGGGAGGGTTGTCAATTGTTTTTTCTTTTTGTTTTTTTTTAATTGAAATTTTAGAAAAAGCATAATGTCCATATTTTTCTATGTAGAATCCAAGGCACTATCATGCTTTTAGCTGTCAGAAGTGAAAGTGCTCACTGCCTGCTAGTGAAGTATCTGTCTGTCTGCCTGTCTGCCTGTTGCTGGCCTGTCGATTCTTTGGCTACTGACAGCTAATACCATGACTGGCCGGAGCGAGCTATATGTCTGTCTGTCTGTCTGTCTCTCATTCTATCTATCTATTACTCGAAAGTTCGCGCGTCCGCGCTAGCTAGCCGTGAGTAGAAAACACAAATTTAATATAAAAACATATTTCCTGAAATTGCAAATTATTTAAAATATAAAAATATAATTTTCAACAGAGAGAATTTATCAAAATAGAAAACAAATGAAGTTTGAAGTTTAAAAATAATAGGATCGACCACTCACGACTAGCTAGCGCGGACGCGCGAACTTTCGAGTAATAGATAGATAGATAGAGAGACAGACAGACATATAGCTCGCTCCGGCCAGTCATGGTATTAGCTGTCAGTAGCCAAAGAATCGACAGGCATACAGACAGATACTTCACTAGCAGTGAGCACTTTCACTTCTGACAGCTAATAGCATGATAGTGCCGAATCCAAAAATACTTTTCGCAAAAAATCTTTTTTAAAAAATGGTGGAGGAGGTGATTTAAATTTTGAAATGCCGATTTTCTGTAAGAATCGGAATCTCCGTTAACAAAAACGTCAGAATCTGAAAAAATATTTTTAAAAAAGCTGGTGGAATGCATATTGTACTCCTCAACCAAAAATATAACCGAGGGTGATTTTAGTGGGGACGCGTGGCTTAGAGGTTAGTGTGCTGGACTAACGCACGTGAGATTGTGGTTTCGATTCCTGGATCGGACGATCTGTTGTGTTCTTGAACAAACCACTTCATTTCACGTTGCTCCAGTCTACTCTGTTGTAGAAACGAGTTTAGTCTGGAGCGGGATGGGCTCCGCTATGCTTTCTCGCCCTAGATATAATACCTGGCCGCAGTTAGTAAAAGCAGAGGATCCTAAACTTTTTTTTCTGTTTGCTTATTATTTCTTATCCCATGTCCTCTACTCAGAAACAGCTGAAAACATTCCTTCTATCTTATTATTTCTTATCCCATGTCCTCTACTCGGGAACAGCTGAAAAACAGATGTGTCTAAAGTGTAGTCGTTTCCCTGACTACCTGTGAGCTCCATTAGAGCTGACCTGAGAGAACACAACAAATAATGTTTTCTGATTTAAACTGGAAGCCAGCAATTTTGAGGGCTGGGGACTAGTTGATTACATCGCCATCAGTACTTGACAAATAATCTATTTATGTGTATATTTGTATATGTGTGTGCCCGTGTCTTGTGTTTGTACCCCACCATTGCTTGACAACTGATGTTGCTGTGTTTACATTCCCGTAACTTAGCGGTTTGGTAAAAGACACTGACACAATGAGTACTACGCTTACAAAGAATAAATCCTGTGGTTGATTTCTTCGACCAACGGCGGTGCTCCACCATGGGCGCAGTCACATGACTGAAACAAGTAAAGCAATAAAAAATCTATGCTAGTTTAATCCCGAGCAAGGCCGGGTATCTCTGCTAGTTTTATTTTATTCATCCCGGAGAGCTGAAAAGAAAAGTTAACCACTATAGGATTTAAATTCAGAAGGTAGAGAGTCGGAAAACACTGTAAAACGTCTATTCTGATACTGTAGCGATTCCGCCACCTTGCAAGTTTGGTCCTCAACTCGACGGAGAGTTCGAGCATATTTGACCAGAAATAGCAGCCAGATTGGCGTTCCTTCGATATAACTCGACAATCTCAACATTTGACTTCGGGTATTTCCGTGACACTTGTGAAATGGGAGAAGAAAGTTCATGGGTTGTGTGTGCGTGCTTGTTCTTGTCTATGTAAACTTCGATTCTGTTTTCTGCTTGGAAATTTGCGGATTTTACATACACACATGAAGCAGGTAAGAACAAATAAGCAAGGGTTTTTTTCTTCAAGTTTAAAATGAGACATTGCTAGCATAATTTCGTTATATCCTATATTCCACAACACATAAATACATAAAAACAGAACAGGCACAGACACAGACAAGAACAAGCACGCACACACAACCCATTAGCTTTCTTCTCCCATTTCACAACTATCACGGAAGTAACCGAAGTCAAATGTTGAGTTTGTCGAGTTATATCGAAGGAACACCAATGCTTTTACTTTGTACAATGACGGTTGGCCTGGCGCTAAACAAAATATCTAGTTTAACATCCGGCTACCAGAACAAAAGCAAGTGTAATAGGTGTAAAAAAAAAAATTTTTTTTTAAGAAATGTGTAGTAAACGAATCTGAAAACAAAAAATTGCGCTAACGAACCGGGGGCTGGGTAAAGGACTTTTGGAAAATTCACACGATCCGATTGGGGAAAAATTTCATTAAAACATATGGGTTAATGTTGACATATATATATATAGATATTCATATAAAACTATATATATATATATATATATATATATAGTAGAAGTAAGGACTCGAACCCTTCAAAGGGATGTTTAGTATCCAAGTTCCTGAGGAAAAGACTAATTTGTGATTTCAAAAGGATTATATTTTCCCCAAAGTTACGAGGGAAAAACTCGGAACTTGTGAATTTTCCGAAGTTCTCTAAACCCCACCCCACCCCCGTTACTTTCTGCGCATTTTTGTTTTCAGATTCAGGGGAAAAACATCGGCTATTTTGTGAATTTTTCGAAGTCCTCTCTCCACCCACTAGGAAAAGATTTTCCCCACAAATTTCTTCGTAATCTATTCCAGCATTTTTACTTTCATATTCGTTTCCTACACCTTTTTTTTACACCCGTTGCACAATTTATTTTTTTTTTCGATTTTGTTTACGGGTAATAATATCAACATTAACCAACATTATGTATGTACGTATGATTAACTAAGACTGGTTAGTTTCGTTATTTTTCTTCTTGTTTTGCCTTTGTGAGTTACAAGTATTGCTATCTGTTGGAGTTTTAGCACTTTAACTGCTATTTCTAAATTTCGGTATGTGGTGAAGCAACTGTTGCTGATCCCTTAATTATGTTTATATATATATATATAATTTCAATACGGAGCAAATAATTCACGAAAAAATAATTTGCAAACGGACGGCTGATTTCTGTAGTTATTAATGAGTGTGTTTTTTGGCCATTTAAATAAGAGTTTTGACTGTTATTTCCAGCAGGTAGACATACTTGGTATGTCCTTTGATTAATTATATATATATATATATATATAAACAATTGCAGCTTGGAAGGTGTTTATAAGCCATTTAAGAAACACACAAAAACCTTTAGATTCACTTCAACATTTAAATTTAATTTGTCAAAATATTTTCGTCGCTTTGAGACCGCGACCTGTTAGCACGGAATTTTGTCAGTGAACAGGTCGCGGTCTCAAAGCGACGAAAATATTTTGGCAAATTAAATTTAAATGTTTAAGTGAATCTAACGGTTTTTTGTGTTTTAAATGGCTTATAAACACCTACGCTGCAAGTGTTTCCGTTCCAGCACACGATCTCAGATCAGGTCACGTGCTATGCAAGTACATCTCCGTAATAAATATGTGTGTGTGTATATGTATGTGTGTATGTGTATGCATATATGTATATGTATTATTAAAAAGCAGCAAAAATATCACTAAAACTGTTACCGTTCGTCGGACAGTTTCTAAACAAAACTGTCCGACTAACGGGAACGTGAAAGTCTGAGTAACAGTTTTTGTGATTTTTTTGCTGCTTTTTAGGTGTTCGAGTACTTTTTTTCCACCTTGTTTCGCATATATGTGATTACTCTGGTGTGTGTGTGTGTGTCTATATGTATATATATATATCTGTGTATATGGCGATATTTCGTGAAACTAAAAATAGTGAAGGGGATTTCCCAAGCACAACACAAACATAGTGTGGTATTACAAGTGTACTGCTTACATATTTAAAAGATTTACGATTTCATTCTTCAAAAATGTGAGTAAAAAAAACTGGTATCAAAAGCTTCAACATTCTGTCAGATAAGTTTACTACTGTTTCTTTACATCTCATATAAAGATAGAATTAAATACATCCCCAATAATAATAACTATAATAGTCAGGATAGAGTAACTACCTCCAAAACACATAATCTTGTCAAATATAGCACTGCTACTCTTATTTTTGTACAGCTGTTGTTTTTAACACATTTCCTTTCGCCTAAAATTTGTAAGAATTTTCTTTTGTGATTCTTATTTTCCTTTGTAATATTGCTTGCATGATGTAACCGGTTCATAAAGATTCTTTTGACATCACGGTATCGGCCAGACTATCTGTTGTTGTTATATATCACTTGTCACAATGCGATTCATATTCTTTCTTGACAGTACTCTTCTTTTCAACCCCCATCGTCAGAGAAGCGTTCCGAGTGGTCGTTTCCGATCTCTTGGATACCATTCGGCAACGTGTTGGATTAAATTATGAAAGGAAGCTGGCGGACGTCGGACTTCGGAAATACCAACAAGTTGGAATTTTTTCCAATTTGAAGAGGATTTCTGCCTTTGGATATGCAGGGTCAATGCAGAATAGCACCTCTCCTTAATTCACGTATTTGTTTTCTTGTGATTTACCTTGCATTTACTTCGCATTGTATTGCCCTTACCCACGATCTTTTATACATTTTTTTAAAAAAGTTTTTTCGGTTTCCTACGTTTTAGATGTCGGTGATTACGAATATACAAAAAAGAATCACCGTTTCAAATCTCGCCCCGCCACCCTCAATTTAAAATTTTGAACTTTTTTCGAAATTTTTTTTAAAACCACCTTTTCCAAATTTAAAATCCCCACCTCAACCTCCCCTTCCCCCAAGCTTTTAATTTTTTAAATTTAACCACCAGAGTATATATATGTATATATATATATATATATATATATATATATATATATAAGTGGTAGGTTTGCCTCTATCCTTCAGGGGTAGTCTGAAGCATCCAAGCAGCCAGGGGATGTTTAAATCCGGAGGCACTCCTGGGGATCACCTGTATGGGTACCGTCTTGGGGAGAGGGCGTCCAGAGGCAGGTAATATGTTGCTTAAACCGTAGTTTATGTATTTACTTGGAGAATGGAACAACAAATACAAGAAAAAGCATTTTCGTTGGACTAGATAGCCGTTGTTTTAATATGTGGAGCTTGTGAAATGAGTCAGTGTGGAGGTTTAGGTTATGTAATGAGTCATTTTGTATATTATGTCATAAACTGGAACAATGTTCTTAAATAGCACCCACCCTATATCCCCTTACAAGAAGACCAACGCAACAACTAAAACGTAAGGCTCTATTTACCTATCACCACTATCACACCACCACATATATTACACCCAATAATCACTTCTCCTACATTTCGCACACCAAAAACTTCGAATATACCCTTCAACACTCTGAAGAGATCGGCCAAACTACTGGCTGGATCGAAACGTACGTAAGTGACTATGACATAATATACAAAATGACTCATTACATAACCTAAACCTCCACACTGACTCATTTCACAAGCTCCACATAATAAAACAACGGCTATCTAGTCCAACGAAAATGCTTTTTCTTGTATTTGTTGCTCCATTCTCCAAGTAAATATATATATATATATATATATATATATACACACACACAGATATTTATTAATGAGGGTAGAAATTGATATTAATCAATCAAAACCAGTGGTCTAACATATTAAAAAAATCCGAAGATTAAAATTGTATTACATACACACACAGATAGATAGATAGATAGATCGACAGACAGATATGAATAAACGGATAGGCAGACAAATAAATAAATGGATGAAAAAGTTCAAAATTTAAAATTGGGAGAGGGGGTGAAATTTGAGCCTGTTATTAAACTTTATAACATTAATTATTAAACATACTAGCTGGCACTGTGCCGTCAAAAATGATGGCTAATTTCAGTATTTTATAATCTATATATATGAAAATGAGAATGTGTGTCTGTCTGTCTGTGTGCTTCCCTAAAACTCGAGAACTACACAACCAATTTCATTCAAATTTTACACATGTCTTACTTAGGGTTCCGGTTGTGTTTTAGTCAAAAAAAATTTTTAACTTCTTGCATAGTTCGAGCCCACAGCAACATCATATCTCCTCCACTATTTAAGTATTACGTGTCAAAAGTGAAACAAAAACACTCATGTCAAATACTTTCACTTTAAAAATGAAACTATTCCACTAACTGAAACAATCACATTTCGATACTGTAATGACAGATACTTTCACTTTAATGGTGTGTGTATATATATATATATATATATATATATATACAGAGAGAGAGAGAGATGTATATGTATACATATACATGTATATGTACACGTATATGTATAGATATAGATCTATATGCATACATGTATATGTATACATATATGTAGATGTATATATATAGGTGTACATCTAATATGTACACATATATAAATGCATACAGATATCTATACATATATACACCCATACACACACACATATATATGCACACAAACACACACATTAGTCATTTGTTTTCTTATCCAAAACTACGTCAAAAGTATTGAATGGATCTTTAAGAAATTTGGAAATTGTATTCTATGTATAATGGCCATAACCCCCCTGAAAATTCATATATTTTTGATGTTGATGAAATTTTAACCATACAGATTACACACAAATAAAGTAATATTTCTAAAAAATTTTCTTCTTAGAAGTTACAAAGACCCCTTCATGGGGACTTCACACCCACAATTTAGTCATTTTTCCTAAGCAAAGACGAATACAGTTGTACCATTGGTAGCTATAGGGTCACCCGAATATAACAGATGAGCATTATTTGTAATTCAACGGTACAACAGTGTAAGACTATCATTTCAGATATACTTACATTGTGATTTCTGCAATGTGGTGCATAAATTGTCAAGTAAATGAGACTCATCTTTGCCTCCACTGATTCACTTGCAAAGTGATGAGTAAAATTATTTCGTTGCAGACTTCCTTTGAGTCTTTTTATTACCACTGCGACACATATAGTCCCCAGTTGGTAACATTGATTTCAAGGCCTTCCCAGATGAGTGACTGGTTGTTCTAAGACATTTATTGATTGTAAATATTTTCTGCCCAGTTACCTATCGGTAGAGTGGTCATTTGCAAACTCCAGAGGTGACACTTTCATTTCCCTTTACTCCAAACGTCACACATTGTTGTTACTATTGAGTCATGCCTTCCAATTGCTATAGATCCATAATGCATCTTAAAGCTGTACCTGTCACCTGTATGGTGAGGAATCCTACATTGGGGAGTAGTAACGACTAGGCTACGGTAGATGACTGATTATCGTGATGTGTATATGTATACATATAGATGTATATGTACACGTTATTCCACTGACTGAAACAATCACATTTCGATACTGTAATGACAGATACTTTCAGAGAGAGAGATGTATATGTATACATATAGATGTATATGTATACATATAGATGTATATGTACACGTATATGTATAGATATATATATAGATATAGATCTATATGCATACATGTATATGTATACATATGTGTAGATGTATATATATATATAGATGTACATGTAATATGTGCACATATATACATGCATACAGATATCTATACATATATACACACATGCACACAAACACACACATTAGTCATTTCTTTTCTTATCCAAAACTACGTCAAAAGTACTGAATGGATCTTTATGAAATTTGGAAATTATATTCTATGCATAACGGCCATAACTCCCTTGAAAATTCATATATTTTTGATGTTGATGAAATTTTAACCCGAACATAACAGATGAGCATTATTTGTAATTCAACGGTACAAGTGTAAGACTACCCTTTCAGATATACTTACATTGTGATTTCTGCAATGTGGTGCATAAATTGTCAAGTAAATGAGACGCATCTTTGCCTCCACTGATTCACTTGCAAAGTGTTGAGTAAAATTATTTCATTGCAGACCTCCTTTGAGTCTTTTTATTATCACTGCGACACACATAGTCCCCAGTTGGTAACATTGATTTCAAGGCCTTCCCAGATGAGAGACTGGCATTCCACTTAATGTCTATGTTCCATGCTGGCATGGATTGGAGAGTTATTAATGTAGAAATATGGTATCGTAGCTACTAACAGTTGAGGGTTGCGTAGTCTAGACAGCGTTTTTAGATTTCATTATTCTCTTTAACCCGGGCAAAGCTGGGTATTTCTGCTAGTTTTATATATAAACTAGCAGAGATATCCTGTCTTGTTTGGGATGAAAATGGCATCATTTCTTTATTGCTTTACTTGTTTCAGGAGCACTGCTTTTGGTCAAAAATATCGACCACAAGATTTGTAAGCCTAGTACTTATTCTATCAGTGTCTTTTGCCACACCTCTAAGTTATGGGAGCGTAAACACAGCAATATCGGTTGTCCAGCAATGGTGGGGGTACAAACACAGACACACACACACACACACACACAAATATGCACATATATATGAGAGTCTTCTTTCTACACACATATGTATATATATATATATATATATACACACACATATATATATATTTATATACACACATATATACATACATATACATATATATACGCATACATACATATATACATATATATATACATATACATATATATATATATATATATATATATATATATACATAATAAACATACATATATATATGTGTGTGTATGTGTAGTGGCTTCATGCAGGCATAGTGTAGATTTGATCCTCAATCACCAAATTTCACTTAACAACAGTTTTTCTGTGAGGTACAGCAGTTACTTTAGCCAGATGCCTTCGCCAAGCAGACTAATGTCTTTGCTACTTGACCCTTCTAACCTCTTCTAGGCAACCAAAAGCTAGAATAGAGATAACAGACCGCCAACGAAATCTATTGTTCTCAACAATATGTCTATCCTTCTAGCTGGTTTTGGATAGTTATAAATACTGGAATTTGGTGAAGCAAAATCAGTTAGTGAATGGACAACTGGCAGCCACTAAAGACAAACGGCCAGAAGGAGAAAGAAAGTTACAATCAGTGACTATGAGACACAACGTCCCTCGACTCTCTCACTCTCACTGGCTCACTTTCTTTTCTCTAGAATTTTATTCAATCTCTATATGTAGGTTACTACTACACAATGATAAGAACACAAACACTGACTATACAAGAAGTTAACTTCCTTTATCTTGCATTCCCTTCCACTTATATTATATCACACACACCTGCCTGTCGAGGTATGGCGCTATATCATGTAATGGTAAATAAATATTTCTTTACAACTTCAATTACTATTCTTCTTCCATCTTGCTCATCTGTAACAGCAACACTTGATACAATCACTAACTTCCAGCTCCAACACATATCATAATGCAAACCATTACACTGGCAATCAACACCTCAATACCTATCGTTACATATATATATATACACACATAAATATATATATACATATATATATATATATATATATATATATATATATATATATATATATATATAATGTGTGTGTGTGTGTGTATATATATATATATATATATATATATATATATATACACACACACAGTAAATGAAGTATAAGGATTTTGGCCCTTACCTCTACTTCTTTTATATTTTTTTATTTGTTTCAGTCATTTGACTGCAGCCATGCTGGACCACTGCTTTTAGTCAAACAAGAACTTATTCTTTATAAACCTAGATATTTGGTATACTTTAAGCTTTAGAATAGGGAATTCCCTGAATTAACTGGAGGTCTCTATAGAGATGACACACTATTTTTGGTTGAGAATCTTTCGAATAGGCGTCTTGAACGACTTAAAAAGCACCTACATAGATTCTTTAATAGGTTTGGCCTATCTATAACTATTGAAAATGAAAACTATTATATAAATTATTTGGATGTAAATTGTAACCTAAATACCGGACTACATGAGCCATATGTAAAAGAAAACTTTAAGATATATAAATAGTTCTAGTAACTATACTCCACAAATAAAAAAAAGCACTACTACTAAATATAAATAAAAGAATTTCAAACCTCTCCTCTAATGAAGAGATATTTAATAAACATAAGGAAAGATACAATATGGCACTAAAAAATGATTTTCGATTTCATTTCTCAAAAATGTGAGTAAAAAACTGGTACCAAAAACTTCAACATATTGTCAGATAAGTTTACTACTGTTTCTTTACATCTCATATAAAGATAGAATTAAATACATCCCCAATAATAATAACTATAATAGTCAGGATAGAGTAACTACCTCCAAAACACATAATCTTGTCAAATATAGCACTGCCAAAGATAAAAATAAAAATAAAGATAATTATTATAACAACAATAATAATAATATTAATAATAGTAATAAAAGAAATATTAAAAATAGGATAAGACAACCCATAGAAAATAATATTGATAATAATAATAATAATAGACAAAATAACAACTATTAAAATAATAATAAAATAATTAGTAATAATAACAAAACTAACTGTAACAAAGAATATTATTGAATATGATATTAAAAATATGAATAATATCAGAAAATCTACACATAATATAAGTAACCCTTATAAAGACAATGGGATAGATACTTTATGGCTGATAATCTCTTTCGCTATGCAAATCAAAAATGACATAGTAAAAACAATTTTCAGTCTAATTAATAAACATTTTGCAAAAGGAAAAAACAAATATTGGGAGTTAATTAATAGCAAAACAATAAGAATATGATATAGCCTAACACATAACCTGGCTACCATAATCTCAATTAACAATAGAAAACTGGACAATTTCTATATAAGTAGAAAAAATAACATATGTAATACAAACATAAATAAAAAACAACTGTAATAATTATTATAATATTGATAATAGAAATAATAACAATAATAATAATATAAATAACAATGGAAGTATTAATAATAATAGTAGTAATAATACTAACATGGATGATAATAATAGTATAAGCAATAATAACATCATTGGGATCAACAATAACCAAAGAAATAGTAATAATATGATAGATATTAACATCATATTAACACGGTGGTGCATCAGCATGGCCGCAGCTCTAAGCTGAAACTTTAAAAAAAAAAAATTTTTTTTTAAATCAATCATATAAACTGTGCACCAACGAAGAACATGTAATTGTAGAATAAGTAATAATTGTGTGTTTAAAAGTAACTGCATTAAAAAAGGAGGTAGTATATCAATGTATAGTAAGCACAAAATATGATAGTAGGGTGTATGTGGGTGCGACTAAAAACATTATGATACAGAAACTTAATTATCACAATTATACGTTTAGAAACAGAAATAGGAGAACTTCTACTGGGTTAAGTAGCTACATATGGGAACTTAAAGATAGGGGTATTAACTATAATTTACACTGGAAAATATTAGCTTCTGCACCTGCGTACAATAATAGAAATAGAAAATGCTTATTATGCAACAATGAAATCTTTTTTTTAATTAGGGCCAAAATTCCGCTTATTAACAACTTGAATGAACGTAACGTGTCCTGTCTTCATAAAATTGGGTATACCTTATCTAAATATAAATAGAACCCAGTATTGAAATACTACTTCTGACGTAGCAGTAATTAGTTAGAGTTAACCATTATTAATATTTCATACTGTAGCTAACATATGATAATTGTGCAGATATATTAATATAAATAGAACCTAATACTGAAATACCACTTCTGACATAATAGTAATTATTTAGAGTTAAACATTATTACTATTTTGTATTGTATTAGCTAACATTTGATAATTATCCTGATATATATAAATGAGGATGTATATTTAGTTAGATATAATTATATAATTGTGGGCATACATATATCTGTGAGCATTTATTACTATAAATACTACTTCTGTATTTATATATCTATTTGTGCATGTGTATATATATGCATATATAGATGTATTTATGTGTGGATTCATTACTATAAGTACTACTTCTGTATTTATATATGTATTTATACATATGTGTGTATATGTATATATAGATGTATTTATATGTGGATGTATGTGTATATTTGTATACATTTGTAGGTTATTATGTAAATGTATGTATTTATATATGTACATATATGAAGTTTTAGGTAGGTATGTACTTATATCTAGGTATGTATATATTTGTATAGGCAATTGAGTAAGTATAATATACCAATATGCACATGTATATGTATATATATTGGTATATGAATACAAATATATGTATGCTAAGATAAATATATATATGTGATTGTTTTATGCTGATATTTTTGTGTATGAGGATATGTGTATGTAAGTATGTATATGTGTATATATGTATGTAGTTGTATAGGTGTGTACGCATATACATGTATATGTATGTATATAGATGATTGTATATATGAGGGTGTGCATGTAGATATGTATGTACATATATATATGTATGTATGTATTATATATGCATGAGTATGTATGGACTCTGGTATGTAACACCATATTTAACCAGGGTTTGGATTGATTGATTGATTGGTGTGTCAATTAATTATTTAGTTAATTGATTTGTTGATTGATTGGTGGACTGATGGATTGGTTAATTACTCGTTAGATTAATAAGTTATTGAGGATACTCAAATCTAGGGTTACCTCCCTTCACTCATATTTGGAAAATAAAAAAGTGTCTCAAATATAAACATAACAGTAGAAGTGATTAGATATATCGCTAATTTTATGAATAACTACCTTAGGAGTTTATTAGTTAAGTGACTCAACTATATAGGGAATCCTGCTGTCAGACATAATAGATTTTAAACATAATTTGAGGCAATTTGTCGTGTACAATAAGTTTTGATCGTATTTTTACCAAAAAATAACTACAATTTGAAAATATATAGGTATAATTTATATATGAAGGAGTTTTAGTGAGTAATCGGAGATTGAATTCTAGACGTAATCTTAGCGATTAACGACAACATACTGGGAAGATATATACGATCAGTTTTATTGTTTTGTTATTTTGCCCCTTGTTTTAGTTTGGTCTAACTAACTTCCGGCATGTGTTTTATTTAATCCCCATTGAAGTTAGTAAATATAGTAGTAACTCAAAATAAAATTATCTCTTATATATTATATTATATTAAATATTATCCCCGGAATGTCGTATAAGTGTTAATTGGATTTGTAACAATTTATCTCTCATATGTATTATACTTAAATTATATACCCTTAGTATAACTCTTTAACCTTTTATTCCGATATGTACATATATGTATATGGTATGAGTATGTACGTGTGTGTGTGTGTATGTATATATATATATATATATATATATATATATATATATATATATAAATATATATATATATATGTGTATATGTATGTATGTTTGTATGTATGTATGTATGTATGTATACAAATGGATATTTATATCCGCATATAAACTTTCCGATAATTTGTTTAGTCTGGCTGTGTGGTAAGTAGCTTGCTTACGAACCACATGGTTCCAGGTTCAGTCCCACTGCGTGGCACCTTGGGCAAGTGTCTTCTACTATAGCCTCGGGCCGCCCAAAGCCTTGTGAGTGGATTTGGTAGACGGAAACTGAAAGAAGCCAATTACCCATGGTTGAAATTTCATCAACAGCGAAAATTTATGAGTTTTCATAGGTGTTCTGTCCCCTTTAAGCCATCTCAAATTCAAACCAAACATACTGCATTATACCTGCCCTTATGCATTGAATCTAAGTTCCAAATATCATAAGGATCCATTCAGTAATTTTGGTTCAGGAAATTGTATGAAACACACAGTATTACCCTTCTCCCTAGGCTTGGATTTTGTGTTCCAAATTTCATTAGGATTGATGCAGTAGTTTTTGAATGTATAAGTAACACACAAACACACATAAAGACATTGACTTTTATATAATAGATATGAATATGCACATATACATACATGTATATGTGTGTGTTATATATATATATATATAGTGGATCGAACTTCATGCATGCAAGATCCACTACATATGTATATATATATACACACACACAAAAAGATAGATTGATAGATACAACTGAGTGGGCAAACAAAAATATGAGACACTGCCCATGCTGGGGGGAGGGGGTGTTAAAAGCATCTTTTGAGCTTTGGGCCTCACAGAGGTAAAGTGGCAAATGCCAGTATCATGTACTAGTGCCCTTGCCAGTGGCATGTAAAATGCACTTTTCAAGCATTGGGCTTCATGGAGTCAATGACAAATGACCAAGACTTTTGGCAATATGCCATGTTTGAGAAGAAGACCCATCAAGCCTAGTGAAATCGTAGTTATGGTGGGTATTGGTGTCATGCAACTGGCACCCGTGCCAGTGACATGTAAGAGCACCCATTACATTCTTGGAGTGGTTGACATTAGGAAGGGCATCCAGCTATAGAAATCATGCCAAATCAGACTGGAGTCTGGTGCAGCCCGTCAGCTTACCAGAGCTAGTCAAACTGTCCAGCCTGTGCCAGTATGGACAATGAACATTAAATGATGATGATTGCACAAAAAAATTGGCTAAAATCAAGCCAGATGGAAGTAGGGAGGGGGCGTTTGAAAAAAGAAAACATTAATTTTCCCAAATTATGTTTCATGAAAAGCTTTCCCCCATCAAATTCAAGGCCATGGTAAAAAGAAAAAAATAGAAAAATCCCTATCAAAACAGAGAAAATCCAACTTATGTGGATGTCCTGATCCAGAACTCTGCTGCAACATGTCATGTCCTATGGAACTTGTGCTTTCAGTGTTTTATGATTATGTCAGTATCTCTGCTCCATTCTCTAGCAGAAATCATTTAGGTATATTCTAAAGCTTAAAGTATACCAAATAGCCATACTAACAGATTCACCTCTTGTATTTTTCTTGTTCTTTTCTTTTCCAAATTATGCTGGTATCTCTGGAAAATTGCATCTTATTAAATAGTATTCATTGAATAAATTCCAGAAGAGAAAGGGTGGTTTATTCCTTGAAGATTTTTGTCTCCTCAACATAATTGTAATCTGTGTCATCAAAACATACAGAATGACAAAGTTGAGATGTGTGAAATATTGCCTCCACCCCTTTTTCACACTAAATTCTCAAACAAACATAATCTACACCATCTGAAAGGTATTTCTAGCAAATTTCACTGCAAAATACCCATTTTTCTGAACTTTATGAGGAAACAAAGCCAATCCATGTAAATTATCCAAAATTCCTCTTCCACTCTCTCTGAAAATTTTTCTCACAGCAAATTCTTATATAATCATAATCTACATTATCTGAAATGGATTTATAGAAAATTTCATTTAAAAATATCCGTTTTTCAGAAAGTTATCAGGAAACAAATTTAGGGGTCACACTTCTGCAGCTATGTTTCAAAACATATTTCTAATGTGCAGGGGACAATTTGGTCAACTAAAACTTAACCTTGGGCCCCAGCATGGCTACCATCCAATTGGTGAAACAAGTAATAAAAATGTCATTCAAGATACCTTGTACCTTAAAATATATATAAAAGAGGGTGGTCATATATGTATATCATTTCTTATAGGTCTACAGGATCAATGTTGACCTAGGATTAAATAACAAAAGCCAGGGACAGACACACGTGCAAGCATTTGTATGTGTACAGCTGTCACCCAAAATGCTAGAAATAACAGCAGTATATCTCATCAATACAAATCTCATTGTTATATTAATCCCTAAAAAGGAGGGAGGAAGACATCCTCAAATCAGATTTGGCCTGAATACTTGCAAGAGAGTGGGCTTTATTAAAGTTTCCCAAGGTGCCAGTTGGGGTATTAAACTCTGGGATTTGAATTCAGAATGCAAAGAGCCACAGCAAATACTACAAGGCCTGATATTCTTAACCTTTTAGCATTCAGACTTCTTTGTCAAATGTAATACTTATTTATTCACATTCTTTAAAGTTAATCCTTTGAGTTTTTAAAGTTATGATTGTTTATTTTTAGCATAACATTGTAGGATATGTGCAAGCGGCTGGATCTGGCCAGTTTGAACATAAAACAGGTTTAAATGCTAAAAGGTTAAAGTTCCATCAATTCACCATTTGTACCTGTGAAATGCAATCTAAATATAATGTAATGATCTAATCTCATTTTCCATTAATTCATGATATTTATAAATATCCATATGATATAAAATACCAGTTGTGCCCGAAGGCACAATAATTCCCTTTTTGCTCTTATTTTTAAGTTCACATACTAAAGCCTTCATTTTCAACAAATGTTCATTACTTCTAAGGGGATATTTGACAAACTTTGTATTCTTGACGATGTTCTATATATCCTTTTCGAAAGCCTCCAAATAGTGGTTAGGAGGTGGAAATTTTCTGGTTTTGAAGTTCTTATAAATTTCATAATCTTCATTGAGGGGGTTTCTTTCTTTAACAATATCCTTTCCGTAGTGAAAAGTGATCCAACATATTCTATGTATGAATGCGAAAGTCTTAGTAATAAGGTCTAATAAATAAATAAAAAGTATTGCATATAAATAAATCATTAGTTGTAATACTAGAAGTAGGTTTTTTTTGAACATGCATAGGCACATCTAGAGAATGAATATTTATTTACACTTTTTATTACCATCTCTAGATTAAGGAAGACCCTGATATTAAATTCATTTATATACTTATATATTATTGTTGTATGTTATTTAAATAGCCAAAGATTCTCTTCAACCTAAACGAATTTGGATTAATATTATTTGAGATATATAGACAGATATTTCAATAGTTGTAGATATTATTTGCTTAATTATTTTGTCCCATGTAATTTTTTTTTTTAATTGTTATGTAGTTGAAAAGTTAATGCTCACACTCCTAAACATAGGCATTTGAATCAATTTTTTTGCAATCTGGCTGTCCTTTCACATGGAATTTCATCTGTCTTTTGAACCAAAACCCTGAAGAGACTTATATACAGGGATATGAATGGTTTATAAATTGAAGAATGTATATAAGTTGAAACAAATTCTTGGCTTTTTTGAATTTTTAATAATTTTTTATGTTATCTTATATTATATTATATTATATTCATAGTGTGGAGGCGCAACGACCCAGTGGTTAGGGCAGTGGACTCGCGGTCATAGGTTGTAGGTTTCCGCCCCAAAATCCGAAACTCAGAGTTTTATCATGGCTACTGAATAATTGTCACATATTATATTTACAGATAAATTCCTCTATTTACATAATATCGAAGTCTCTTTCATTCTTTTGTTGTCTTACCATTTCTATCAATATGTATATATGTATGTATATATATATATATATATACATATGTATATATATATATATGTATGTATGTATATATATATGTATATATATATATATGTGAATATATATATGTATGTATATATATATATACATTTGAGTACTCTTTTTTCCACCTTGTTGCACATTTCATGTGCTTACTCCGGTATATGTATATATATATATATATATGTATGTACATATATATATGTAGATATATATATGTATGTATGTATGTGTGTATCCTCTTTACTTCAAATACATGGAAAGGGCCTCACTAAACATGAAATTGACTATTTATCCCATTTTAAATACAGACCTAGTCTATTCTACGGATTACCTAAAATATACAAAAATCCACATATTTTTAAAGCTTGCAAAGTCTCTCCAAGCCTATGCATTAGTGTTCCTCCCCCTACTGACCTCAAACTGAGACCCACCATTGCTGGCCCTGCTTGTGAAACCCACCATTTGAGCAACTTCCTCGACTTCTTACTCAAACCGTTTCTAAAATATGTGAAAAACTTCATCAGGGATGACTTAGATATGCTAAACCACCTCCCGAAGATAATAAGTGAAGGAACCCTGTTAGTATCATTCGATGTGGTGAATTTGTACACCAATATCCTACATGATTATGGTATAGAAGTGATCACCTTCTGGCTAGAAAAATACCCAGAAGAGATCCCAGGATGCATCAACCACAGATTCATAATCGCAACACTCAAATTCATCCTACTGAACAACTATTTTATGTTTGATACAGTTTACTATCGACAAAAATGTGGAATTGCAATGGGAACCCAAGTCGCTCCAGTGATTGCGAACCTTGTAATGGGCTTAAAATATATCAATCATCACTGCAAAAATATGGCACCTCTTTTCATTGCTATTTAAAAGAGAACTGGAAGAGGTATTTGGATGATTGCTTTATACTTTAGAAAGACAGCATGGACAAACTCCTCAATTTCAAAATAATGCTGAACAATATTAATAGCAATTCACCATGGAACACAGCAGTAAACAACTCCCTTTTCTTGACATCCTAATTAGAATAGTCAATAACCACATCGAAACAGACATCTTCTATAAACCCACAGATTCTAAACAATACCTATTATTCAACTCATGCCACCCCAAACACATAAAAATTAACATACCTTATAATCTAGTGAAAAGAATCTGTACCATAGTTTCGGACACCTACACTCGTGAATAAAGACTCCTTGAACTCAGATCAATACTAATCAAAAGACATTACCCAATATCATTAATAAATGATGGAATTAAACAAGCTAAGGAAATAGATATACAAACATTAAGGGAAGTCAACCGAAATACTAAACCAGACTTAAAAATACTCCCATACATCTCCACACATAACCCTAGAAACAATGAAGCCTTTAACATTATCATCCAAAACCTACTCATCCTCACAAGAGATTAAACAATGAACAAAATTTTAGGCTCAAACAAAATTATCAAAAGTAAAATGCAACCTAAATCACTGAAAAAAATATTAACCAGCACAAGACTATATCCATTAACAACAGAACCAAAAGTGAAAAAATGTGGTCGACCTAACTGTGGTACTTGCCCCCGCCTTTTGGAGGGTTCAGAGTTCCACTTTAAACAAGGTGAAATATTTAAGATTAAATCAAATTTCACCTGTGCCTTGGAAAATCTAATCTGTGCATTACATGCTTAGGGTGTGATAATAATTATATTGGCCAAACAGGAATATCACTCCATCGAAAAACCACTCTCCACAAAGAACAAATCCGCCACCCACAATACAGACAGATACAGGTCAATGGACACATAGAAAGATGTGCAAGGAATCTTTATCCTAATTTCCTAATTTTTCCCATCTATCAATGTTCACAGAACACCTCAATACGACAAAGAATGAATAAAGAGGCAACTTTCATCAATAAATATCTTCCACAACTAAATATGAATAACAATACAGAACACTACTAACCTTTCAATTAATACCACTAACCCCCATACATCCCATGCACCTTTCACATTACAGATCTATATCTACCCTAATTGCACCAAATCCAGAACTACTTGCCTCCCTTACACATAATCATTTTACTCAGGGACTAGTAGACCTGACACTGTTCATTAATCAGTGTGCATTCAAAGCAATGATTTGTAACATTACGAAACCAGTATGCTTTTGAATCTCTTTTACACTTCACAATAATGACTTTCATTACTTTTATTCCTACCTCAGTTCATCTAATTGTATATATCTATCGTTACTTTTCATAAAAAGCCTTTACCTTTTTTGATTTCCAATGTGCATTTTTGCTTATTTTTCTTCTTACTACCCCTTACATTTCCACGTGTAGTTTCCATTTTGTTTTTGTAACATATTTCTATTATATATTTATATATACATATGTGTGTATATTTATCTATCTATTTATATATCATCATCATCATCATCATCATCATTTTCATCATTTAACGTCCATATTTTATACTAGCACTGGCTGGACAGTTGGACTGGATTAGATAAGCCAGAGATCTGTATCAAACTCCAATGTCAGCTTTAATAAGGTTTCTATAACTAGATACTCTTACCAATGTTAACCAATTTACAGAGTGTTTTGAGTGCTGTTTTTTTTTTTTTAATGACACTAGAACCACTAGAGTTACCAAGTAATTTGTAAGGCAGAACCCCTTGATAGAATGGAGATGCAGTATTAAGGGAGGTTGTTTTGTGCCAGTTGTAGAGAGAGACAGGAAAAGATGTCTTACTGTAGAGGAGATACATGGTTACCCTAGCAGGAAAAGAGAAATGATGATGAAGAAGAGTGGTTTGAGGGCATAACCTCAAGATGCAAGCAGGTGAATAAAGAGAGAATAGATGAGAATCAACGATAACTGGGTGAATAGGTTCGTGGGAGTCTAAAAAGTGAGTGACAGATGATAGACATGGCGGAAGAGGTGAATGCAATGAATGGTGAACATGGATGGCGGTGTGAACAATGGTGAGTTTCAGTTTTGGGGATAGGTAAAGGAAAATAGGTGAACATGGATGGAAGCATGGACGTGGACTCTCAGTTTTGGGGATAGTTAAACGAAATTAGGGTAGATCAGAGAGGAAGAGATGATAGGTGGCAATACATAAATGGTGGAGTAGGTGGAGAGCCTACATTTAAAATCTGTCTTCTATGGAAGCATAGGTTGGACAGTTTGACAGGATTTGTTGAGCCAAAGGACTACATTAAGCTCTAATGTCTACTTTGGCATGTTTGGATGCCCTTCCTTATGCCAACCACTTTACAGTATAGTGAGTACTTTTTCCATGACACCAGCATTAGTGAGGTCATCAAGTACCTCACCAGACAAAGAAAAGACCCTCATATGAATGGGATTGTAAGAGAGAGGGAGGTGTCTTTATGCCAGATGTTGGGAGGTTAGAGTATGATAGTAGATATGTTGCTATAGAGGAGATACATGGCTACCCTACATTATATAAGGGTGGGTGGGACAAAGTGACAAAGTACAAGAAGGTGAGTATAAGAAAATATGAACATAGGACTTGAACAAATGAGTGGGTGACAGATGATTAGAGAGGGGGATAGAAGTTAATAGATGAACAAGAGTGGAGGTAAGGTCAATAGTAAATATTAGTATAAGGAGAAGGCAAAAGTAAAACTGACTCACCTGCCATTTCTCTCCATTTTCTTGCACCATTTGGGCTCCCCTACCAAATGTTCTAGCATTCACCTCTCTCACCACACCATCCATATATAAATTAAACATTCACGGAGACATCACACAACCTTGTCTTAACCCCACCTTCACATCAAACCACTCACTCACTTCACCACCCACCCTAACACACACCCTACTTTCTCTATAAAAACTTTGTACCGCTCTCAACAATCTACCATCTACTCCATACAACCGCAACACCTGCCACATTGCATCCCACATGGTCATATGCCTTCTCTAGGTCCATAAAGGCCCAATACAGGTCCCTCCCTTTTGCCAAAAATTTATACAACTTCATACTGAAAAATATTTCAAAGATTTTTTAATTATATTTTTGTCATTTCAGTCACCGAATGAAAATAAATATTAATAATACCGAAAGAAAATGACAAAAAATCTGAAGACACCTCCAGGGGACCTACATTATGAAATTGAAAGATTGCTAACATTCTCTGTAAATAGTCATCCAAAGCTAACAGCTATAGAGCTTGCTGCAAATGGTTATTATTATGATAGTTTGGAAGAAAAAATTATTTGCTTTTTCTGTAAATCTGTACTGGAATTTTCAGATTCCACTTTTAAACATATTTATTCATGTAGACATAAAGATGACAATTTTCCAGTTTATTTACATGATGGTACAGATATTGAAAATGCTACAGCTTCTAATGAACAAAACACTGAACGAGAAACTGAGATTGTAGTGAGAATTAGTACTGAAAATTCAAATAAAAATGAAATACCCAACATGCAAAAAAGACTGGACACCTTTGAAAATTGGAACACAAGTGTCCCAGTAGCACCCACTGATCTTGCAAAGAATGGATTTTATTACCTAGGTTATAGCAATGTTGTTAAATGTGCATACTGTACTGTCCAACTCCACAAATGGAAAGAAAATTATGATATCCATGAAGAACACACACGTTTAAATCCAGAATGTCCAATTTTAAGATATTTTAGGAAAACGGATTTAGAATATGAACAGTATCGCCAAAAGAGTTTTGACAAATGGCCAACACATCACCCATTAAAAGCTAAAGATTTGGCAGCTAATGGATTCTACCACAAGGGGCCTGCTGATAATGTCTGTTGTATTTTTTGCAAATGTGAAATCAAAAATTGGAAAGCTAATGATAATATTAAAGAAAAACATAGGTCAATTTCTCCGAATTGCCCTTTCTTGTGTGAGAAATTGGTAGGTAACGTACCAAAACCAAAACAGAGTAATAAATTTGACTCTCCAATACATCCATATTTTGCCTCATTAAGTGAACGCCTTAAAACATTTTCTTCACGGCCAAAGAATAAAAATCAAAAACCTAAATCTTTAGCAGATGCTGGGTTCTTTCATAATGGTAAATATATACAATATTTATATATATATATATATATATATATATATATCTTTGGTTATTCTCTTTAGTATTATTTCCAATTTCCATGCCTGCATGTATAGCATGGTTTTGAAAATTGGTTCTTTACATATTGTTAGAGACAGCTGGGTAAACTAAGGTAAGCAAAGAAAATATGCCCTTAACTCTATTTTTCAAGGGCCCAATATAATGACTAAGAAAGTTTGAGCTTATAATCAAATTATTAACTTTACCATTACACCTAGCTTGCCTCTAAAAATTTAAAATTACTTCTTATTTTGTAGATTAAATTATTAAAAAAATTATCTAAAACATTAATAGTAAAGATTAGTAAGAAAGATAACATAGAGTAATCATCTTTTGAGTTTATTCATAATGTGTTTTTGATCATTAAAAATTCTATCTTCTGGTGCTATATTATCAAACAGGAAAGAAAGACATTTGCTTTGAAGAGAATTTAAAAGAAAGAAAATGTCAATGATATAGACAGATGTATAATTTCCATTAAAAAATAAGGGAAGCACTATGTTAGCAGCCTGTATAACACTTGCTTGTCTGCAACTTTCCTTTCAGTTTTATCCTCTTAAGAAAATAATTAAGAAGTTTAAACTCGTTAATGAGACCTTTATGCAAAATTGCAATAACTGTTCTGTTGTTACAAATGCCATGTATATACTAACTTCATTTGATTTATGGTTAATGGCAGATTCAGCAGAAAATTGGGCTGTAGTTAGGTCTTTACATTCTGAATTCTTACACAGTCATATTGAATTTCTTAATTTCTAATTAAATCTTTCAGTTTTGTTTGCTTTAGTTATTTACCTTCATTTTCTATTGGTTTACAGGTATTTCTGATACAGTAATTTGTTTTAGCTGTGGTTGTACTTTATGTGATTGGGATGAGGATGAAGATCCATGGCACAAACATGCTCAATACTCTCCAAAATGTACTTTTGTACAGCAGATGAAAGGTTCTAAGTACATCACAGAAGCAAGTGGGAAAAGCAAAGAACTTTCAAATAACCAGGCAAGTTAATAGAAAAAATATCAAAAATAATCAACAACAAAAAATTAATAACTGACAATTCATTTTTCTGATAAATAAACTGTATTAATAGCTAGATTATTTCTACTGCTTGAAGTGTATTGCTACACTTGTTAATTCGTACTTATTAATTTCAAGACTTTTGCTTTCTAAATTGGAACTTAGGAGACTACCAATCTGCCGGAAATTTACTGAGCACCTTTCTGGAACATGTTAATATGACTATAAAAAAAATCAGATGTAAAATGAACAAAGCTGGAGTTGATCTCCTACTGTCATTAAAGGTCTTATTCTTTTGTGCAAACATAGCAACAGACAAAATTCAAGCCAGGAACCTTAATTTCTGAACTCAGGTAATAATATTGTTGTCCAGTAGGATACAGATGCAACTGACTTATAATCACATGCAAAAATTAAGTGTCTCATAAACTCCTTGTTCCACACAGCTGAATGCTCATTTATTCTTCATAGAATGTGAATCTTATGAAATGATAATCTCAGTTGTTTAAAGTTTATTCAGCAACTGTTGTGTTTGATCTTCAAGCATGGACAGATACTATCAGCTATACTTCAGATATGCTACTTATCTAATTTGATAATGCTTGTCAGTATCATCCAAACAACTTCATTCGTTCTGCCATTAATCCTACCTCATATCTGGACAAGTGGAAATGGTGAACAGCTAAAGAAATGGTTGCAGATCTTTCTTTGATCACTTGTTCAATTATCATTGTCACCACTGACAATGATAATTGAGTGAAAAATATTTACAAATTGTGAGTCTTGACCACCAACAAATGGCAGCTGTTAGTACATCAGTTTATCTGCAGCAGTTGCAAAATCTGAAAATGAAATTTTAATGCAAGTACAGCACACTATTAATAACTGGTTTGCAATTAGCTTGACTTTTCCATCTTTCTCTTGTGATCTCTACAAATACAGGGTGTCCACAAAGTCTGGGTACATGGGGATTAACACATACTTTAAGAAATTATTATTTCTTATATTTAATTGTTTATGTTATGATTTTATTTACTCCATGTACCCAGACCTTGTGGACACCCTGTATAAATGATAGATGGAAGTGTGTCAACATGTACCAATACGGCATGCCTTACAATCATATTTGATTAAATCATAACATAATATTTTCATTTTAAAAGGAATTAGAGCATGAAAGATCAAGTTCTATGGAAGATGTTACAACTTTCCCAAACACTCCAGCTTCAGGTAGGAAAAAATATATGTCTATATTCATAAATTCTGTAAATGTTTTATTTGTGTTATTTATAGCATAAATATTCTGTTCACTAATATTTTTATACTATTGTAATTTTTCTCTATACCAAACTGAGAAGTCTGATGAAATTTATAGGAACAGATAAGTCTTGGATTCAACTGATAATTCACAAAGTACTGTAGTCATATGTGCCACAGTCAGCTGAGTTTAATTCTGGAGAAATGAAGGACAGATTTTAGAAAATTTAGGAAGCCATCATGTTCTGATAAGAATCTCTCTTGCAGCAACCATGACCTTTGCAGATACTTAACTTGAGGCAGATCCCTGTAGAGACAAAAATAGAGAATAGCTTGACAAAGATACAAGCTAGCTCTGAAGTACACTGTTCAAGGATGGTGAAGAGGGCCACCTTTGAAACTTATTATTTTGTTAAACTGGATGAATTAATTACATACTTCTATGAAAAATGAAGTAATAAAGTTGTTTTAAGTTCTAGATGCCTTAGATAAATTTCTTCCTGGATAGGATACCGATCTATCACAGGTATCATACTGTTTATTCCACATTGCTCACTAAACTTTAATATACTGCTCAGAGAAAAAAAAGAAAAACCTATGAATGTACTCAGCTGCTTGGTTAATTTTGCTCATAAAAAAAGGTCATATAACAGAGGGTGAGGTAATGTTAATCAAATAGGAGAGACAATAAGGTAATGTACTACCTACAGAGGAATCACAACTACCACAGGTGTTTAGCTGTGCTTCTAAGAGAAACAGTTGGGTATTTATGAGATTGTCTAGGAATGTGGTCAAATATTGACTGCTAATCACCTATTCCCAAAAATCTTTAGCAAGCATATTAAATTATAAGCATCATCCAGATTAGATTGTGGATTAGATTTATATTACTTTTAGCTAATATTTTGCTTCTTTAACCAAATAAGGTAATTAGTAAGATCTCTAATAGGTGTTATGTGAACACACACACACACACACACACACAGAAGAAACATTTGAAAGGTGCTTTTTATGTTTCAGTTATACAACACTGGCATTGGCCACAGCTACAATCTCACTTGGCTTAATGGGTTTTCTCAAACAGAGCATATTGTCAAAGGTGTCAGTCACTTGTCATTGCATCCGTGAGGCCCAACATTCAAAGATCATACTTTACCACCTTGTCCCATGTCTTCATGGGTCTACCTCTTCCACATGTTCCCTCGACCATTAGAGTGCGGCACTTCTTCAGACAGCTTTCCTTGTCCATACACATCACATGTTCATACCAGTGCAGTCATCACTCTTGCACACCACATCTGATGCCGCTTATGCCTACATTTCTCTCAAGATGCTTACACTCTGTTGTGCATGCACACTGACATTAAACATCCAGTGAGACATACTAGCTTCACTTATGAGTCTATGCATGTCCTCAGCAGTCACAGCCCATGTTTCATTGCCATGTAGCATGGTTGTTTGCGCACACAGATCATATAGTCTACCTTTCACTCTAGGGAAGAGACCTTTGTTACCAAGAGAGGTTGGATCTCTCTGAACTTTGTCCAGACTATTCTTATTCTAGCAGCTACACTCTCAGAACATCCACCTCCACTGCTGTCTTGGTCACCTAGATAACAGAAGCTATCAACTACTTCTAGCTTTCCCCACTGGCATTTTATGGAGTCTATTTTCTGTACATTTTTAGTGTTTATTGTACCTGTGCACCTTCTACCCAAAAACTATTTTCTCTGTTAACCTTCCTCTAATATTGTTGCACCTCTTATGTATCCATAGCTTACACCAGATACATCTTGTCAAGTTTCTACGTACACCTTTTCTACAGATCGAGCAAGGCCATCTATCTGAAGGGATTTGTGATTTGTCCACTTTCCAATTTACTAAGGCTTTTTGGTTTTTGCTTCTACACATGAAATTTCTTCTCTAGTTCTGAAAGCCTCTAACAAGTTCATCAACGTAGAGGAGCTCCCAAGTGCAGCCCATCTGAAATTCTTCTGTTATTGCCTGGAGGACTATAATGAACAAGATGTGTGTGTGTGTGTGTGTGTATTCATATACATATGTGTGTGTATATAAACATATGATGGCTTAACTGACCGAACTTTGAAATCACTGTCAATAATATCCATTTTGAAGAATAATAAATTTGTACTCTACAAAAGTAGGGAATAATCCTTCAAATTAATCTAAAATCGTCTTTATTGTAACTGAACATGAAAACAAACAAACATTAATATACATACATATGTGTGTGTATATATATATCTATATATCGTCATCGTTTAACGTCCGCTTTCCATGCTAGCATGGGTTGGACGATTTGACTGAGGACTGGTGAAACCAGATGGCTACACCAGGCTCCAATCTGATTTGGCAGAGTTTCTACAGCTGGATGCCCTTCCTAACGCCAACCACTCAGAGAGTGTAGTGGGTGCTTTTACGTGTCACCCGCACGAAGGCCAGTCAGGCGGTACTGGCAACGGCCACGCTCATCTCGCTCGAAAAACCTCATGTGTCACCCGCACAAGAGCCAGTTCAGGGGCACTGGCACCGATCTCACTCGAAAGATTTCATGTGTCGCCTTATATATATATATATATATATATGTGTAAATATATATATATATAAATATATATATATATATGAGTTCAGCAAAAATTTAGATTCAGGTGAATATGGTACTTAAGTTGAGGCACCAGAATTTAGTACGGTATTATCCATACAATTTCAAAGTAAGGTGATTAAAATCAAAATAAGCAACAAGGATATCCAGAGGTAATGCAATATGATCGTTTCATGCAACTCCATTTAATTGAACATTGTAATCATTACATCAATGTAAAATGCAGAGCAATCCTCAGCTGCACAAAGACATAGAATTTAATTGAATTAAAACAGATGGATACATTAGTGTAATTATACCTAAAATCTCCAAGAAGTTCTTTGTCTATCTCCTTAACTTCTTGGAGATTTTAGGTATAATTATACTAATGTGTAACACTTGCTTGTCTGCAACTTTCCTTTCAGTTTTATCCTCTTAAGAAAATCTTTGTGCAGCTGAGGATTGCTCTGCATTTTGAATTGATGTAATGACTACATTGTTCAATTAAATGGAGTTGCATGAAACAATTGTACTGCATTACTTCTGGGTATCCTTGTTGCTTATTTTGACTATATATATATATATATATATATATATATATATATATATATAATGAATGAGTGAAACGGAAAATAGAGTTTGCAAGCATCTTCATTCAACATGATTGTTTCAACCTATCCTGCATCTGTCCATTGAGGGTGGAATACTGCACAGCTTATTGTGTTGTATCTACCAGTGTGGAATGTACCTAATGAGATGCACTCTGCACTGGTGGATGCAACACAACAAGCTGTACAGTATCCCACCCAGAGGAGACAGATGCAGGATGGGTTGAAATGATCGTTGTGTTAAATAAAGATTCTTACAAACTCTATTTTCTGTTACCCTAATTTATTATAAAAACAACAAACACTGTGGAATTCCTGAGGTAGATTCAGTGACATTTATATCAAAACTGTGGATGACATCAGGTAGCCTAAACAATGAAAGTGCTTTAATCAGCATACGGCCAACCATATACCCAAGGTTCAAATAATTACTTCGAGAGATAGATAGACAGACAGACATGCAGACAGACTACAGACAGACTACAGACATGCAGACAGACTACAGACATGCAGACAGACTACAGACATGCAGACAGACTACAGACATGCAGGCAAACAGATATGTATGTATGTACATACATATTCGTATATACTCTTTTACTCTTTTACTTGTTTCAGTCATTTGACTGTGGCCATGCTGGAGCACCACCTTTAGTCGAGCAAATCGACCCTGGGACTTATTCTTCGTAAGCCTAGTACTTATTCTGTCGGTCTCTTCTGCCAAACTGCTAAGTGACGGGGACATAAATACACCAGCATCGGTTGTCAAGCAATGCTAGGGGGACAAACACAGACACACAAACACACACACACACATATATATATATATATACATATATACGACAGGCTTCTTTCAGTTTCCGTCTACCAAATCCACTCACAAGGTTTTGGTCGGCCTGAGGCTATAGTAGAAGACACTTGCCCAAGATGCCACACAGTGGGACTGAACCCGGAACCATGTGGTTGGTAAGCAAGGTACTTACCACACAGCCACTCCTGCGCCTATGTACATATATATATTGTTTTATTTCAGTTTCATTTAATATCTTTTTTCTATGTTGCATGGGTCAAACAGAATTTGTTGAAGCAGATTTTCCATTGTTGGGTATGCTTCCTTGTTTATCTTCACCTGTTCCCAAGCAAGGTAATATTTCTCCATGACCACCCATGTTTTCCCAAAATGGTTGTCAACAAACAACTCTTCTTGCATGAAAGTCATACCTATTTACAACACTTGCACAATGTCAAGACAAGAAGACACAAACACATGTGTATGCACACACATTGAACTTTTATATATATATATATATATATATATATATATATATGTGTGTGTGTGTGTGTGTGTATGTATGTATATATATATATATATATATATATATATATATATATATATATATATATATATATATACCCACACATACAGACAGACAACAGACTTCCTTCAGTTTCTGTCTACCAAATCTACTCACAAGGCTTTGGTCAGCCCGAGGCTATTGTAGTAGATGCATGTGCACACACACACGCATGCATACATACACGCGCGTGCAGATGCATGCACACACACGCACATGCATGCACACACACACACACACGTACACACACAGCCTGGAACTAAGAGAAAAAGAACTTGAACTTAGAATTTTTTTGTAAACATTTGAACTCTTGAATTCAGAATGATTTTTCGCATAAAGTTTTAATAATTTCCTTTCAAATTTTAGGTATTCTGCCCATATTTGCAGATTTGAAATTGAATTCATCATTTATGGATACACCTTCAGTTCTAGCTGTTTTGTCTCTCGGTTATAAACGAAGTTTAGTGAAAAAACTAGTGAAAAATAAAATCAAGGAAACAGGTAAATATATTTTAATTTTTTTTTAGAGACAAACCTCCAAGTTTTTACTGATAGCTAATAAAATCATAAAAATTACAAGTTCATAAGAACTTTTTGACATTCCTTTAGAATGTTTCAATTTATATGAAAGTAAATGGAAAAAACTGTTTTCATATCATAGAATTCTACATTTGTGGAGGAAGAAAGTGAGGCACAAGAACAAGGGACCAGAAGCAAGAAGGGATGTCACTTCAAGAAGCAGTTGGTTCAAGACAGCCTCTTCTTTGCTAGTGTATTGTACAGGACAGATGTGCATTTGGGAACGATCTTAGTTGGGTAGTTCTTTTTGGCCAGAAGCTCAGGTAGAGGACACGTAAGGGTACAACTACCAAGTTTTGCTGGTTCCTGTGGCTTGACATTTGGATTGACTGTTGCCAATTGCATCTCATGTTAAGAGCAACCTTTATATGTACCTTACAACCACAAGCTGTTTTGGCATGTTTACCAGTTGTGAAGATATATGTCCAATTTAGTTTTTAATATTTTTTTTCTTTTTTTGCTCCTGCCTTTCCAACTAGCAACACACATGATGGCTACAAAAATTAGAATCAGTAGCAATGTATTGAGACTGTTTGGTAGGGAAGGTGATGTGGTGGCTTGGATAAAAAATGGTGAAACTCATGGTGAAGTTGCAGAGTATTGAATATGTGGCTAGCCCTATGCCGCTTTACCTAGAAGGAAGTGCTTTAAATCTGTACTTAAAAATGGATGAAGCAATCAGGTCAAAGTAGAGAAAATTGAAGAGCATCTGAGGGACATGTATGTGGAAGGGGCTTTCAAAGCCTACAGCAAGTTTGGGAGAGTAAGATTTACAGGCAAGCTAGTAGATGATTATGTGAGTGAGATCAGGAGGTTGGTGGGGTTAACAGGGTTTACCAGAACAGCGATTGAGTAGATAGTGAAGCTGGCTTTTGTGATCGGATTCCCCAATCATATCTCAGTGTGTTTGCAGCTGATATCAGTAGGAGAAATGGTGGACAAGACATGAGTGTGGACACAAAACAACACACATGACGTAGTGGTGACAGTGATGGCGAATATGAGTAGGACAAATAAGCAGGCAGCAACCAGTGACAACAGATGTATAATGAGATGGACTGTGCTTTAGGTGTCAGGGTCCACCTAAAGTTAAGTAATGCACAGAAGTCAAGGAATGCACAGAACCAAAACCTGTAGTAGTGTACCCAACCTGGACACATAACAATCTATTGTAAATAAGGAAATGAGAAGAGGGGAATTACTGCACTATTAGTTCCCCCAACAACCAACTGATGGTGCACCACCATTCATTGCCTGTAACAAGGGTTCTGGTGGGGCAAGGGAAGCACAAGCCCTTGTGGATACAGGTTGCACAACAATTCTGATGACCATGAGAATGGTCAAGGGCTAGAGAGGAAACGCCAACCTCAGTGCAGTGGATGGTAGTGGGGTCAGGTGTAGAGGTGTCAGTGAAGTGGAACTGGAGGTACAGGGGTAGGTGATGAAGCTGTGGGCTTCTGAGAGAAGAGACACTGTAGATGCAATTGAAGATGAGGACTTCCATACTGAATTCAACAGCAAAAGATAGACGATGAAGTACCTCTGGAAAGAACCTTCTAAACTGAGAAACAGGTCCAAGCTCAAAAGAGATGAAGTGGGTAGGCTTGTGTTTCACAGAGGAAATGAGATCCCAGACTTGTATCAGGATATGAATAGGCAAGGGCTGTTCTCAATGTGTGGGAAACTGGTAGGACGCTACCTGTCATAGGATGGCTCCAAATGGCATGTAGCTACATCAAAAGGCAAGCAGGAGTGAACCGGAGTGATAAAGTGGGAGAGAAGATGATTGCAATGATGCAAGACATCTTGGAGAGAATGCTAGTGGAAGACCTGGTGAGGGACAACTGGTATGTGCCTGACACAAAAAAAGGATCCTATAGTGTGACACGAGTAGTATAGCATTGAGAGTCATTCAGGAAATAGGAAGTATTGAAGTGAAAGATGCAGCATGGCTCAAGAAGAAAGACAACTACAACCATGTCAATGTAGCTGAACTGGTCACTGTGTTAAAGGGCATGAAACTAGTGCTGATATAGGGACTGTGAGTGGTGGGTGGCAACCAGAGAAGAATTCACACACAAAAGGGGCCATGGAAATGGGGATTAAGTATTGCCTGGGAATTCTGAGGGAACTAGCTGCTGAGTTCATGCCTTCAGAAAAGAATAAGGTGGATATTCTAACCAGAGTAAAAAAGCACTGATTGGAAACAACAGAGGATGTTCCAAGCAAAGTGGCTGCAGCTAGTCAGCTAAAGGGCCCAGAACTAAGGAGGCTGCACAGTGGGGGTCGACAGAATGTTGTTTTTGGTCAAGACAGTTAACTCTGATGTCACCAGAAGAGAGTGTTTAAAAGGTAGTTAGGAATTGTGATAGGTGTCAGTCCATCAACCCTATACCAAACGTACATGAAACAGGAAAGATTTGGAGGAAGACTGGAAGAGGCTAGTGATAAATGTGATGCACTATCGGGAAGGGGTATATCTCTCAATGGTTGACTGCAGGCTACAGTGAATAGCAATATGGATAAAAATCAAGATTGCGACTGCGGCTGAAATTGCAAAAGTGCTGAACGCAGTGTTCTTGGAAAGATGGCCTGTAGATGAGCTGTTAATGAACAAGAGCACAGTTTTTCGCTCAGAGCAAATGATTTTGATTCCAAGGATCTAATTCCAGTCATTTTGATTCCCAGGCTATGTTAGTTGAGAAAAGGAAAGTGGGGAAGATCACTTACTTTGGCTTTGAAAATGGCTTGACAATCCAGTTTTCTAGATACTTTAAAAGGTCCTCTCTGAGTAAAAGTTTGAAAATCACCATATCATGTGAAAATTTATTTTTCAGTTTACTGTGTTGCTTTTGTTTTCTGTTTTCCTTTGTTTTTTTGTTTTTTATCTCTGGTTATGTTAGTTGAGAAAAGGAAACTGGGGAATAAGAATACATATTTAAAACAAACATACAAATCTGCACATGCACTGACTCTAAATACTGCACAAATACACACATCCATGCATAAATACCCTATTAATGTTGCTGAAGTTCCAATGAAGGAGCCTTGGTAAAAAAACTGGCTCTCTCTATTGGCAAGAAATCATTAATTGCAATGAATAGAAGAAAACAGTAGGGTGTATAATTTAGTTTCACTAGGACCAGAGACAACACTAATCTATGGCTTTCATGAAATGCAAGACTATGTCATGATCATTCAGTCTGTAACCTTGCTTTGAGGAAAAAGTATATTTACTGGGTGTGCAACCATGAAAAAAATATCATGCATTGACATATTAAAGCTTGGCTTACACTAATGGGATTTTAGTGTGAAGGGAGGAAACTCTCGTTTAGCTGGTGTAAATTAGGTACATAGACACACATAAATGTATCATCGTTGTAACGTCCACTTTTTCATGTTTGCATAGATCAGATAGAATTTCATTGAGACAGATTTTCTGTGGCTGGATGCCTATCACCAGCCCGCACCTGTTTCCAAGCAAGAAAATATTTCTCTATGGCTGGTCATGTTTTCACAGAAGATTAGAATATGATGCAAGTATGAACTGGTACCTTGTACCCTACGTTTGCAAGTTGTTTGGGTGTCTATGTAGTAGCTAATATACATAGACAGCCTCTAAACCTTTCCACCCTTGAGTCAGTGGTATATTGAGGAAGTGTCAGCTGGAGGAAGAGAGAGAACTGCACCAGTAGCTGGTTGGTACTCAATTTCTGTTGACTAGACTGGAGCAATGTGTGTCCTTACTCAAGGGTATAATGTGCTGCCTGGCCCAGATATTGAAACCACAATTTTACAATCATGACTCCAATATCATTAGGTCACATGCACACACACACACACACACACACACACACACACACACACACACACACACACACACACACACACGTGTAGGTGTGTGTGTTTGTGTGCAGGTTTAGTTGTGTAGATGCAGAATTTACTTTGTAATCATGTGGTTTTGAGTTCTAGCTCACTGCTTGACAACTTCTCCTGTAGGCTTGATCTGATCAATGTTTTTTCAATGGAATTTATCAACAGAAATTATAAAAGCATAGACTTATCCATCACAGCAAAATAAAGAGCCTAAAAATATTTTGTTTATGGTTGTATGTGCTGGGCCCATCCCTACACCCATTCTGCCTTGTCAAGAATTCCCCACATCTCATCCCCTAATCTGCCTCTAGCACTCATCATTCCATCACTCAGCTGTTGTAATCATTTGAGAGCAAAACCAGTACATATTACATCCTCACTATTCAGTCTTTGTGCTATTACAAGGTGGGGCAGAGTAAGGAAGGACCAATGATGGTGGCTTTTCGAACAGCACACCAGATCATCACTTTTGGCAAAAGAGTAATCATGCCTCCAACATTCATAGGAGGCCCATGTGGATGCAGAAACTATACCAAAATGCAATGGTAATTGTTCAAAAGTTAGGAAAACCAAATTTCTTCATCACTTTCACCTGTAATTCTCAATGAAAAGAAATCATATCACAAAATGAACTTTATCTAGGACAGACACCAGCTGAGAGACCAGACTTAACTGACAGAGTATTTGATACGAAACTTAGGGATGACATTTTGGAGGACATTTGGAGAGAGATTTCAGGGTACATGTGGATTACCCCATTGCCATATGTTGTGCATATTAAATAAAGAATATAAGTTAGATCCAGAACATAATGATAAGTTTTCTTATGTAGAACTTCCAAATCCACAAATACAACCAATTCTATTTCTCAAGGACAGTCAACATGACACAGAATGTGAAAAGGCTGACCCTTTGAAAGACAGGTACAACTCATTTTTGCCAGCTGAGTTGACTGGAGCAATGGGAAATAAAGTGTCTTGCTGAAAGATACAACACACCACCAGGTATCAAACTCATGATCTTACAATCATGAGCCAAATACCCTAACCACTTGGCCATACACCTTCATGTGTGTGTGTGTGGAAACCATTAAAGTGAAAGTATCTGTCATTACAGTATGGAAATGTAATTGTTTCAGTTTTGATTGTTTCAGTGTTTTTCCTTCCTTTCTTTTTGTATTTGTTGTTGGATCGTTCGTAAAGGTTCATAAGAGAAAGTAGGAGTTGAAAGGATTTGTAAAGGTAGTAGAAAGAGGAAATTAGATTGTATTAGGGGGTGGATGTTATTTTGTGTAGTTTAATGGATTTTATTCGTAATTGTGTGTTATTTTGATGGAAAAAATGACACTGTGACCTAAGTTATGGTATTTAGAATATTAATTCCGATTCTTTCATTCAAAAAATTTGGAATTGTGTAAATGTATGAATTTTCAACATACACACACACACACACAGAGAAAAATCTGCCTTTTATAGATAAGATATATATATCTTAATATATGTGTGAATGTATGTGGCCATATATATAGGTGCAGGCTTGCTTGCTTGTATGGTAAAAAGTTTGCTTTATAGCTACATGGTTTCCTACAGCACACCACCTTGGGCAAGTGTCTTCTATGATAGCTCCAGGCCAACCAATGCTTTGTGAATGAACTTGGTTGGCAGAAACTGTGTGGAAGCTCATCATATATATATCTATATTTGTGTCTTCGTTCTTGTTTGTGTTTTCCCCTTTCACCACTGTTTGATGATGTTGGTTTGTTTACATTCCTGTAACTTAGTAGTTTAGCAAATGATACTAACAGAATAACAGACTTAAAAAATATATACTGGGGTTGATATTTTCAACTATAGTCATCAAGGCAATATCCCTACATGGCTGCAGTCCAATGACCCTCTGGGACAGAGAGCAACTGATGAGGTCACAGAATATGTGACAAAAGAACTTTGACCGGCATATGAACTAAGACAAATAAAAACTAAAGTGAAGATTGCATGTGTTTGATTGACCAAAAAATAAAGTGACCATCACCTCTTCTATCTGGCAGTGTGTCTTTCATAGTTATTTCGGTAATTAACCCCATGGAGGATAAGAATTTCATGAGACAACATATTCACCATTGCTTACTGTATAAGTTTTAAAAGAAAAGTACTGCTACAGAAGCAATGAAAACATTTGTGAAGTGTGTCTGGATGCAGTGAAAGCTTGTACATGTCAGGTGTGGTTTAAAAGGTGGCAATTATGACATATCCAACAAGCCTTATTCTGGAAGACAACTCACTCTGAATGAGAACCTTTTGAATGAGACTATTGTATTGGATCCATGTCAAAGCACCTGAGATTTGGTGCAAAAATATAACGTGTAATGTTCAATTATCCATGAACAATCAAGCAAATTGGGAAAACATGCAAAGAGAGAATTTAGGTTCCACATGAAGTTATTCTTGAGAAGCAAACACAATATTCCACCATCTGCAGCAGTCTTCTAACCAGGAATAACAATCTATCATTTCTGTAGCACATTATTACAGGTGATGAAAAATGGGTTTTGCATCAACAGAAAACGAAAACGACAATCGTTATTATGTATGTATGTATGTGTGTATGTATGTGTGTGTGCATCTGTATGTGTGTGTGTGTGTGTGTTATATAAATGTTGGTTGATTAGCTACATGGTTTCTCCAGCCATACTTTACATTGTATAGAGAGATGAGAAGAAAGAGTAAACAGGAGATAGAGAGAGAGAGTTAGGACAAGAGATGCAGGATGAGTGTTTGGTGGAAGGCAATGAGCAAAAGAGAGAACAAAATTATCGACAAAGAAAGAGAAGTAAATGACAGAATAGCTATGTGTATGTAAAGAAAAAGATATCAGTTGGTGTGTGTGACAAACTAACAATTTTAAAAAATCTAAATAGCATATAAACATATGCATATGACATATATATATTGGTTCACACTTTATTAGGACACATATGTTTTCACTTTATTTTATATCAGGTTATTAAGAATGAAATGTCCAATTTTCTTATGCACCAAGTTCGACAGTCATCAACTCTAATGTTTTATCCTAACAATTCTTTGTTTTACAACATTCAAGAGTTACATCATTACTTTTCAAAATGCAATTCATGGTGTCTGATTATATTGGGAGTTTTCTCTTGTAAATCAATTTTTGTAAACTCATGGATAAATAAAAATATTCGTCTTGTTTATGAATATGAGTTCCGTCGTGGAACCAGTGCATCCCAGGCAGCTTGAAACCTCAATGAGGTGTTTAGTGAAGATGTGGTGAATGAGCGCATTGTGCATCGATGGTTTGAGAAGGTCCAGTTTGGTGAATTTACTCTTGAAAATCAGCTCCATGGAAGACCTGAGACCAAGGTGGATAATGATGAGCTGGAAACTGTAGTGGAAGCAGACACAGCTCAAACTACGCATGAGTTAGCAGCAAGGTTTGATGTTTCAATTCCAACTGTATTGGACCATCTGAAACAAATCAGCAAGGTAAGGCTGGACAAGTGGGTACCACATGAACTGAATGAGCATCAAATGACATGTCATCTTGGAACTTGCTGTTCTTTGCTGTCACAGCATAAAAGCAAACCATTTTTGTATTGTATTGTTACGTGTGATGAAAAATGGATTCTTTTCAACAATAGCAAGTGTTCTGCACAGTGGTCGAATAGAGATGAAATGTCAAAACATAATCCAAAAACAAATATTCACCAAAAAAAGCTAATGGTGTCTGTTTGGTGGTCCAGCACTGGTGTCATCCACTACAGCTTCATGAGACCTGGTAAGTCAATTACAGCAGATGTATGCATCAACCAGTTGGATGAAATGATGAGTGAACTTGCAATTAAACAACCAAGATTGGTCAATAGAGACAGGCCAATTCTCTTGCAAGATAATGCTTGACCACATGTTGGACAAAGGACGCTACTCCAGTTACAGGAACTCTGTTATCCACCATATTCACCAGACCTTGCACCAACTGACCATCACATTTTCCAGGCATTAGACAACTTTTTGCTAGGAAAGAACTTCAAATCTAAAGAAGATGCAAAAACAACCTTTCATGATTTCATCATCTCTTGCTTTCCAGGATTCTTTGCTGCCAGCATAAAATGGCAAAATTGTGTTGATAATTTAGGTGCATACTTTGATTAACTGCATTGCTTTTTGTTGAGATAAAGTAAAATTAACTTTCAGTTCAAAATCGAACATTTCATTCTTAATGACCTGATAGTTTATATTCAAAACATATAAAGAAACTGAAAACAAAATTACTCTCCAAGTTGATTTAATATTATGGAAGTTCACACTCACATGCATACTCACCATTTCTCTCTCTCTCTCTCTCTCTCTCTATATATATATATATATATATATATATATATAGAGAGAGAGAGAGATATGGTTCAGGGTCAAAACACCCAACAATCATTTCCTTCTGGACAAAGCTCCATTCACTTTGGCAGGTGGTAAAAAAGCACCTTCTTTGAGGTATTATCAACATACATACATACATACATACATACATATGTTTTCCCTATATCTGTCAAGGAATGTTACAGGTATCTATGGGTGGATGAAAAGCATATCTTACAAAACATGTGTCACTAAAGAATATTACAGTTGAATACAGAAAATTTGGACCTCAGAACTCTCTACATTCAATAAAACAACAGCCCACAATGTGTTTGCAGTACCAGTACTCATACCAACATTTAGGCTGCTTGATTGAACGCTTGATGCAAGCCAATGCTGTGAAAACCAAAAAAATACTAACAAGCATACATAATTTCCATATAAACAGAGATGTAGACTGCCTCTACTTAAAATGAAAACAAGGCAGCAGAGGCTTAACATCGATCCAAAATGCCTTTGAAAGTTGTATCATATCCCTTCAGCAACATCTTTTAACCATCAAGTGTTGAAGTACATCCCTTGAACAAATTTGCATACATGAGGATGATAACATCATAAAATTTGGAAGGCAGCTCCTTGAGTAACATTCCTTGTCTGATAGCATAGAATACATGCTCAAAGAAGTTGCACGACTCAACCGCAACATATCATCAGTTGAAAGGATGAGCAGAAGACAATGCAGGGATATGTTAGTAGAAAGCTCCAAGATAATAGTAATATTGATCATCAACGCAGTCTATCATAGATCAATAGCCGGATTACTACTTCCCACCTTGAAGGGTATGCGTTTGCAAGCCAGGAACAAGAAATATCAACCAAATACCTGATGTACAAAAGGGATAGAGATGAAGGAAAAGCAGTAAAATGTGACAACTGGTGCAGACTTTGTGGAGTTAACACCGAAGATATCACCCACATCATAAGCAGTTATCCGAAAATGTCATCATGGTATTATTTACCAATGAGACATCATATTGTAGCTAGTACACTCTATAATAAAATCCATTGGAAGAATAACCCCGAGAACAAAGAAATAAGAACCCACAGTATGGCAGAAGCTATAGCCACTCATAATAGAAAGGAATACTGGTGGAATGTCCCAGTGAAGACCTCAATAAAATGTAAGCACAACAGACCTGATATAATGATTTTGGATAGAGGAGGGAAACTGTGTACAGTTGTGGAAATTAGCTGCCCAGTGGATGTTAACATAAAGCTCAATGAAAAAGAGAATATCTGTGCTGACCTATTGAAAAATCTGCAGTTATTCTATCCAGATTAAAGTTCAGGTTTATACCTGTAATTATTGGGGCCCTGGGATATGTAACACACTGCCTAAATACTAATTTTGAGAAATTAGGCTTCTCAAAACCAGAAAGGAGAAAGCTAATTTGAAGACTACAGATCCAATCCATCACTGGAACTGTGAAAATCTGTAAAACTTTCCAGAAGTTTATCATTTAAATGTATATGAGCATGTCTAAATATGCAACTATATGCACAAGAATGCATACATAAAACAAAACATCAAAATCTGCACATATACATACATACATGCATATATACAAAAATATGCTGTTGTTGATGTTGAAATTCCAATGAAGGAGCCTTGGATTTCTGTTACAAACCAGCTCTTTCTCTATTGTCAAGATATCTTGAAATAAAACTGAACAATGACATACATACAGACACACACACACTACGGGCCGTTTCAGAGATGTGTCTTATAATATGGTATAGTACTCATATTTGGAGAAAACTAGACATTCCCTTCATATATACGATATGCATTGGAGGTAAAGGCGACATCATGTAATGTAGGATATCTTTTGGATCTGAATTGTATATAATTCTGTATGTTGAAATATTGTCTTGTGTCACTGTATGTTTTTTGTGAGATTGAACATCCTGATGAAGGGAGTGTCTAGTTTTCTCCAAATATGAGTACTATACCATATTATAAGACACATCTCTGAAACGGCCCGTAGATGGTGACTTTGAATATTACCCCATGTTGTGCATGTTTTTTTTTTGATATAGTGTATATAAATCTATTTTCTGTATTGTACACATTCTTATAATATAATACATAAATTTTGTGGTATCATATCGTATATATTTATTCACTATATGTTATATCATACTGAAGGTTTATGTATTGTATTACATCGTCTTATATTGATTAATCTATATATATAAAAATGAGAATGTGTGTCTGTCTGTCTGTCTGTGTGAATCCCTAAAACTCGAGAACTACGCAACCAATTTCATTCAAATTTTACACATGCCTTACTTAGGGTTCCAGTTGTGTTTTAGTCAAAAAAAATTATTAACTTCTTGCAGAGTTTGAGCACACGGCAACATAATATCTCCTCCACTATTTAAGTATTACGTGTCAAAAGTGAAACAAAAACACTCATGTCAAATACTTTCACTTTAAAAATGAAACTATTCCACTAACTGAAACAATCACATTTCGATACTGTAGTGACAGATACTTTTACAGAGAGAGAAAGAGAGAAAGAGCGAGACAGAAAGAGAGAGAGAGAGAGAGAGATGTATA